>NC_050191.1:12290168-12590168 GCF_008315115.2 Sander lucioperca
CCATGTTGAACACCATTGAAAAAACCTTCAGGAACTGCTGTGTTCATTATGGAGCTACAATTGTACAGCTTTAACTTGAAGCTAAATGTTTGTCAGATGTTTCTTGTGGAAAAAAAATAAAAAAATAAATCTGTCTCTCACAAAGGAAATTTACCTGATTTTACTGAAGATCTACAGATGCATATACTTGTATTGACTGACCACTAAATCAGTAAGAATACTTGATCCTCAGGGGAAAATTAGTATTTAAACATAACCCTATGCAAGGAAAAATATGGAAAATTAAAAACGTGCATTATATTACAATGTATAGCAACTATATATGCAACAATGTGAACACTACAATATACACACAGTGAATCATGCTGAAAAAAATGGAACTATTGAACAGTATAAATAAATGCAGTATTAATGCATTAAAGTAAGCTGGAGTATTGCACATTTGAATTATTACTTGAATTTAATTACAGGTTAGGTAATAGGGTCGAAATTGGTCCAGGGGCCAGTCTATTGACTCAGTGTCTGACACCGAGGGAGAAGTTGAAGAGTTTGATAGCCAAAAGCAGAAATTACATCTTGGTGGAATAGCCTAGCGCTGAATGTACTCCTCTAAGACACAGTTCATATGTGTACACATGGAAATGGTTACTTAGTCTACCCTTGGCAGTATGTCGGTATGTTACAATACCTTGACATTAGTCTATGTGCAAAAGGCTCAAGTGCTGTGAGCATGGACAGAGCATAGACAGTGAGTGTTTGTTCAGGCCACGCCCCCTTTCCCCAACATGTTGAGACATGCCCTGGCTTGCAGAGGGCTGTCAGTTGAGTTTCAGTTTATCAGTTAAGTTCCAGTTGGTGTTTGTGTGCGTCAGTGACCACAAGTTACAATTATATAGATTAGTTATTAGCAATTTATTATTGAGTTAACAGTGACAGCCTTTATCTCCATTGTATAGCTTTGGCATTCTTATTGTAGTTTGTTTTCAGGACATGTTGAGCACTGTATATTTAAGTAACTAGGGAGTTACTAGCCTCAATTGTGTTTGTTAGTTAACATTGATGTTTATTTCCATTTCCTATAGAACCACACCTACACTGTAAAGTGCACAAGATATAGTGCCTGTGCATCTGTATTAGAAAGTATATATTAAAACCTTCAAAGAATATCCCTGCCTTCCGTGTCCTGACTAGACACCCCATATCGGTGACTAATTCCATAACCAGTAAGAGTCCCCATTACAGGCTATGCATTACACCCTCTACGCAGTATTTATGTACTTCTATCACAGTAACAAAAGGGCCTCTTTAAAGAAACATCTTGTCAGTCTTTATGATCTAATCACTGTCAAAAGTAAAGTTTGTAGAAAGTTCAGTAAAAACTGTTCAGGAGTCTGGATTATCCAGAACGAGGACATAGTTTCTGAAAGACCGGTTGAGTTTCTAAATTATATTAGCAACAACTAAATTCACCATCAATTTGGGGTGGAGGCAGAATAAGAAAACCTGGCAACAAAATCATCTGCACAGCTGGATACCACTGGGATAAGTGAGAATGCATATTCTAAGTTTCTGCAACACAGCCTAGCTGTTCTGGGCCATTGCACAGATTTTACACAAAACCATTTTAAAAAGTGCATGGGACATTTTGGTTTAGCTTAAAAAAAAAAAAAATGCAATGTGGGTAGGTTAAAGTTCCTTAAATAACAAGTTGGAATGAGGATTTGCAAGTGCATATGTGCCACTACTCATAGCTGCAAGTGCATTTGTCTGTATATAAAAAGTCACCTATTATTTCTGGCCAATCTGCAACAGGTTGGCCAGATGCAGGTTAAAGAGCAAATGACATTCCAAAGATTTGATACTAATGGTCATTTAGGCAAAGAAATTCACAACAAGTTTAAGAAACTTCTGTTTTTATTTGACGTTTGACCAAGTGCTTTGAAGAATAGGCCCAGAGGAGATCTGCCTTTGGTGGGTGGTGTCTGTACTTCTTCCCTCTAGAAACAAGCCGTATAGATCACCAACTGCACATAATGATAAAAGCTTGTCCAGACTACAGCTTAAGATCTTTGCCCGAACCCGACGGGACCGGTCTTCATTTCTATCATGTTACACGGGTTCGGGCTTGCGCAGTAAACGAGCGGTCAGGTGAAGCGTTTCGATTAGCGTGAAAATGGATGCTGAGCAGGTGAAACAGAGGCTGGCTTCTGGAGGGCTTATTTTATTTCTTTGTTCCAACTTCCATGTGGCCTATAGCCTCCGTTAGTCATGAATAAATGTTTAAATAAAAAAATAAAAATAAAAAAAAAGTATAAATTACTCATTCTTGACGAAGACAAGAGCTGTGTTTCTCTCCCTTTTCCGCCGAGTGGTGCGTGTGCCCGCTCGCGGCGTGAAGAGCATGTCCGCGCCATTTTCCGATATGCACTCTAATCACTGCTGATAGACGGCCTTTTGTACAGTCGGGCTGTAAACGGGTTCGGGCTTTTAAAAATCTGTCAATCAAAATGTACTTGTCGGGCTCGGGCCTTGTCGGGCCGAACTTTTAAGGCCCAATTACAGCTCTAGTCCAGACTCGTTTGAGCCCACTTACCCCTTTTCAGTCCTTTGCTTCCTTGATGTTTAGTGTTACCCAGGCCAGTAGGATGCACACACTGGCCTCTGCAGGAACCATCTGCTTGGCTATTTATGTCACAAATCACTGCATCACAGTGGACGTAAATCTGAGGACGGACAGAAGGATTTGTTACGCAGGGCTCGTGCAGCGGTCCCTCATTTGAATGCACAAGTCTTACCTCGTCTTTCAGAACCTCTTCACGTTTAATGAAGGTGAACATCTTCACAGAGAAGCGTTTGATGTGGGATGGGACCAAAACTTTGGCGTCACTCACAACAGGATGGAAAATTGTCTCATAGCTGTCATCACGATTCTCACAGCTAGTGAAGAAATAAAAAAAAAAAAAAAATTAACTTTGCATTTTAGCAGTCTTAAACCCACGAAACATGGACATTACCTGTCCACAATTATGTCCCAGCTCGGCAGAGATGTCCGGTTATTGTGAAGGGTGGCCCAACAGTTTTCCAGGATGAGCTCCAGTTTTGGGTCACTAGATTCCATCAGCTCCACCTCGAAATACAGAGGCTGCCTCAGATATGTCTCTACTGGATAGTCTTCTGCTTTGTAGAAATTATGATATGATGAATCTGGAGGAGAAGAGTTCCATTAGAGAAAGGCATGGACTGAACAGACTTATATGAACACAAGATCAAAGATTTAGTAAAAACTCAACCTTACCTTGGGATAGCCTCATGTGCACCATTAGCTGCCCTAAGCCGATCTCTGCTGTGGGGTCAAAGCTTCTATGTGTAGAACTGAATGCAACACTCAGAGTTGCATTGATCACATAGTAGCAGGAAATGGTTTGCCTGTTTGAGAGAGGGGAGAAAAAAAAAAAAAAAATAGTGTTTCTAAACCCGTCTCCAGATGGTACATCAGAATAAAAGATTGGAATCTTTCTACCTGTACTCAGGATCAATTGGTGATGTGTAGGCTACTCCTTTGTTGTAGGACAGGGTAATCTCATTTTCATACACCATGTAGTGGTCAAAGAACTAAAAACAAAAATGTGGTATTAAAACAAAAAGCTTTTATAGATTGAATGCAACCTTATACTTACTCTTCTAGTGGTCCCACAGGAATCCACACTGAAAGAGAAATATGCTAAGCGAAAGTCACTGAACACTGGTTTGCAGGACTTGTCCTTTAGAGTAAGCTGGCTTGGCACGAGATTGGGCACCGATTCCACCTTTACTGCCAACGCGTTCATTGTTCCATTGGGGTAGCACGCTGAAGGTAGAAGAGGCAGTGGTTTAAGAAAAAAAAAAAAAAAAAAAAGTCCTATGATCTCAAGCAGCAGAAACAATGTTTACATCTTACCAGTTGTTGTTAGGGGGAAGTCGCAGGCCAGAAAGTAATCAGCAAGCACCCAGTTGTTGATAATATCCAACAGAAGCAGGTCAACTCTAGCTCTGACTGAGCCTGAGGTAAACAGCTGTAAAAACAGAAGTTATCCAGTACAGAAGTTATCCAGTGCAGATAATGGCGATTGTGCAGCTCAACATACCTCGATCGCGGTGTCCTTGGCAGTGTATGGCAGTATGAGGCTGAGGTGGGTGCCGTTTTCTTGGAAATGGTATTCCTCGGCAACCTCAGGTGTCAGCCGTTGAGGTCCAACCATGGCCTGGAAATTGGTGCCTTGACTCCCATATTTCACATGGATGTAAAACATGTTCTGGTCACAGGTACCAGAAATAGTGGGTAGCACTAAAAAGCAGGGAAAAAAGAAAAAAAAAAACATTGACTGTAGCTCCCCCCCCCCCCATATGTTTAAGATGGGGTAACTTTGGTTTAAGGTCACATTTGAGACTGGAAAAAGCAGCCATCAGGAACAAAATATTGTCCAAAGCATAAGAAGATCTCACCAACATCCTGCAGAGATGCCTGCAACTCCACTGGGTGGGCAAATGCAGTTTCTTCAGGCAGTATGATTAACCCAAAGATCAGGTGGAGCGAGTAGGCTGTAACCAAGCGTTCAGGATTCTGCAGGTATGCATGTATAAAAACAAAGCTTAGTGACACCACTGAAACACTTAAAAATGCAGAGCCAACAGCTGGTACCGAGTGATATTTTGCATCTATAAATTTCCACATACACGTTTCAGGACAACATCATCACCAAAGGGCACTAGTAAAGAGAAGCCCTTGGTTCCATTGGGGAAGTGGTGCTCCTGGACAATAAAGCCTCTGGCACTGCACTCCTCAATAGTGAGAACCCCAGTGGAAAAGGTAATGTTCCTCAGCTGCACATCATGAAGGAAGGTCCCCAAGTAAACGCTGAACACCCGGGTCTCTGAAACAGTCTCTGAGGAATAGAAAGCAGGTTTGTAACCTTCTCCACAAGCCTGATTTTCCTATAGTCCACCAGAAAATCTGACTTACTGTCTTGGACGTGGGGAGGTCGAGGCATTAGAGGGGTGGTAATGGGGAACAAAACCTTGTATCTAGTATCATCTTTAGAGTTAGTCCTCCACAGTACCTCAAGCATGGGCTCCACAATGTAGGTGATATGGTACTGGTAATCTGGGGCATGGCTCTGCAATTATTCATGACATTTTAATAAAACATGCAAATGGACTAGTGACTTTGCATTTCTAATCTAAAGACTTTCCAACCTTGTAGTAACCGTCAGGCGAGCCCACTGGGATCTCAATGACAATGTGGAAGTCTGTGGTGTATAGTGTGTACCCCCGTGCGGCCATCCGAGATTTATCCAGCCTCTGCCCGTTGATGCCCATGTACATTTCTAGGATTTTAAACTTGACATCTACCAAAGGTGTCACACGGCGAGGTACGTGCCAAGAGATTACATCGTTTGTAAAGAGGACGCCACCTGTTCAATGACAAAGCAACTGTTGATGTAACTGCAACCACTTAATGTTTACTATAAAATTCACAGATTGCTTCAAGACTCGCCTGTGGGACAAGCAGCTGCCAGGTTCACCACAGTCAGACCCAGTTCTGCCTTGTAGTAAGCGCTGACCTTGAAAACTTCCATGGGGACTCCAGCCACCTAAAAGATGTCAGGTTTAATGTCATTAAGGAGGAAAATAAACACTGGAGATGGCCGTGTGTTCCTTACGTCCTCAGAATAAGTCTCTGCTGTATTGTACGGGCTTCGCACAACCAGACGGGTTGTGGTAGCCATGGCACCGTAGCCAGCTTGTTCCGCCTCCCTCAGCACCATGGTCACTGGATGTGGGGTGTTAAACGTTAACTTCCAGATACCAAGTGCTTCCGAGGCCTATAGGAAAGGAAAGAACAAACTTCTTTAATTCTTCTATTGAAGGGGATGCCAAATGGTGCAGGGTGAAATCAAGTCAACTAGTTCAGTGGAATTTTAAATCAACATACATCAGGAATGGTGCTGAGCTTGGAGTGGTCTTTAACATCCAGAGTCTGCCCCTTAGCATTAGGTGTAGCCATGTGGGTTGACGCCTAAAAACAGGAAAAAAAAAGGTTGTTGTAATTTGTTAGCACACACAAAATGGTAGAACCATCAGTGTAAAGTGACCTACCTCCATATAGTTCCTATCGCAGAGAATCTCTCTGGAGGCCCATCGAGTGTAGCTGCAAGTCTGCGTCACATCATGACTAATCGCATCCGATTGACTCTCGCTGTACATTCGGAGTCTCAAGCCAACATTAAAGGCATCTTCCTACAAATCAAGGAAAAAAATAAACATGAGGAAAAGAAATTTGGCATTAACTGAGTCCAGACAAACTGCACAATGGCACTGATTGGAGGTTTGATATAAGTTTTCAGGGAAGCACAAAACCATATAAAGTATGTTTCCACTGGAAAAAAAGCCATCAACTAACTTTAGCCAATATACTTTGTTGTTTACATACTTTATTGTTCACATAGCAGCCCAACAGAGACGTGTAGATTCTGGTGTTACCCCACGGGTCAGACTCCATGCTGTATCCACACTGAGCAGCCAAGCTGGGTGTTATCAAAATGTACTGGGTACCATCTGTGTGTGGGGGGAGGCAAACATGACCGTGTGACTTCTCACAGCAATGAACCAATCTGCTCATCATTAGCTGACATTATACTCACTGATGGCCTCCACCTCGAGATGGTTCCCCACTGCTAGAGCCTTGTCTAACGACAGCCTCATTAGATTACCCACACAGTCAGACCTTAAACCACTGCCTGTTGAAAGAAAAGGCTTGTAAGGAAGAATGCAAACTGATTTGGTGATAGAAAATGATTTCACGTAAATGAAAGCTTACTTGACTGCGAATTGAGCTTCATATTTGGCATTGCTTGACCCAGGAGGATTAACACAGCCATCATGTTCCATAACAAACTGGAACAAACAGAACACATAATTTAGACATTAAACTGGGCAGCTGGCAGTTAATAAGAGATAAAAGAAACAAGAAAAGAAACTAACATGTTATCAAGCATCCACATGTTGCAGTCAGCGCACAGCCAAACAAA
This sequence comes from Sander lucioperca, assembly GCF_008315115.2. NCBI lineage: Eukaryota > Metazoa > Chordata > Actinopteri > Perciformes > Percidae > Sander > Sander lucioperca. The sequence goes on from NC_050191.1 coordinate 12,297,236, forward strand.
AAAACTACAGGAATCCGATCACTATCAGAGATTGGCACTAAAAACTCCAGCACACCACCTCAAATGAACCAACTCTGAAGTGAAGGGCTGAGTGCTTTGCTGAGGCATCACCAGCTGTTTTATCAGCTAATTAATATGCACAGGTGAGGCGCATTAGTGATTCTCCATCCACCTCACATTCAGGTGGTCAGGGTTATTGATTACATGCCTGTTTTTAACAGACTGAGACTGGGAAATCTGTATGTGAAAGATAAATACACATTAATCAGTAGTGTGATAAAGCAATTTATTGTTCATATATACCTTTGAAATATATACAGAAACATATATATATATATTTTAAGTATACAAGAAATTTCAAAAGAGGGGGACTACCTTTCCTAAAAACCACACGCCACCTTGTGGAAAGACTAACTGCTTCAATTTAAGACACAAAACATGTTTTTCCTTTGCAGTTGAGAGACTTCTTATCATGACTGTATGCCAATACTTGATTGTGGTTTGTTTATAGTCACAACCCTCCTCCTAATGTCTGCTAGATGGTGCACTAACATTTATTACTGACAGTAAAACCCAAGATCATCGTTTTACCTAGTGCTCCCGGGTCAATTAGACTGCGCTGTCCACTCTCAGACTTATACAATGATAGACTTTCATTTATGTGGCCATTATATTTTTTTCCAACTGGAAGAGTCTCGAGTCAGTGCAGAAAAGGAATTGTCAATGCTCTGCTTAGCAAAAATCCATATACGGTACATCGTAACTAATCCAGTGGGATGTCTTCTTCCTTTCATGTGTTGAAACTGCAGATGTTTTTGCAGCTAGAGTTTGAGTTTCACTGGTGTCGTTGCCGGTGCAGATTGTTTTATGTTGTGTGTGGTTATCTTCTCGGTTTATCTTCATGCTGATATCTTAAAATAATCAAAGTGTTAAATTTCAGATCAAATAATGACGTCTTAATTTGTTATACGACAGCTGTGCATAAATTAAAGTAAAATGACAACACTTGGCAGAATATACATATTTTCTTTAGTCACCAGATTTCATACAGTACATATATAAAATATGTACTCTATAATTTATGAAGCTGTCAGTATCCCCTGTTTATCTTGTGCTGCTGGTCCAGAAGTGTCTGTTGCAGACTCACTTTGGCATCTTCAAAATCTGGATTGAGCTTTAATGCTTGCTGGAAGTCACTCTTGGCATGGTCGAAAAAACCTGTAAGGTAATAAAAAAATGAACATAGGCATAAGAACATAATAAGTTTATGATTTGTAATGTACTGCCAAACTGGCTCAGCAGTTTTATTTTCTGGGCAGCATGAGCACGCTATCGCTATCAGAGAATGCACAGCTCCATCTAGTGTCGTAAAGAAGAATACACCAAACTGACTCCACACACATACAGCATCATCAACCCACCTAATGTCTGATCTTAAGAACATGGCTATTGATTTTCAAACTGAATCTCATCTCTGATCTATATCAAATGGCAGCTGGTTAGCTGTTGAAGAAACAATCACTGACACCAGCATGCATTTTTATTTATTTATTTTTTTTAAAGAATTATTTTTGGGGGCTTTTCCCTTTATTAAGTGACGGTGGATAGACATGAAAGGGGGAGAGAGATGGGGGAAGACACGCAGCAAAGGGCCGCAGGTCAGATTCGAACCCGGGCCGCTGCAGGACTCAGCCAACATGGGGCGAACGCTCTAACTGGGTGAGCTAGAGGCCGCCCCACCAGCATGCATTTTGATGAAAACGCAGTACTGTGCAAAAAAAGCCAACCGGGAGTTTGTGGAATATTGTGGCATATTTGTTAAAGGCAGCTTAGCTCTTAGTTCACTGAGCCAGTACCATGTTTTTTTTTCATGGATTGTATTATTAATCTCAGTATCTAATGTCACAGCAAAGGGGGATCATAGGAGTTTTTCTAATAGAAAGGTTCTATAGAAATCTTAGCCAGGCCTTTCAGACAGTGATAAGGCAATGTAACCCAAGTTCACTGTTCTTCTTTCAGATACCCAGTACAGGCTACTTCTTTTATCTCCACTGCAATCATATTACTAAATCCTCATTTTTGAGGAACTTGAACATCTGTTTGTTTTATATATTTGAGTGTTTTTACAGTCTTTGTACTGTCCAAATTTGAATTTGATAAAAACTTAACTGGACTAAACTGAACTACCATCCAGATTTACAGATAGGTGTCAAATTAAAGGAAATAACAACAGTATGTGTCTTGATAAGGTGTTGGGCCATCAGGAGCCAACAGAACAGCTTCAATGCTCTTTGTCATGGAGTCTACAACTCTACTGAAGAAATGAGCACCCCCTGTTAAATAACAAGTCTCCACCTCACCTGCATCATTGCATGGACAGATTGTAGATGCATTAATGAGTCAAGATGAGTTAACCCTAATTTATTATTTGTTTAACGCTATTCCGATCTGTAAAATTATTTATATATGCCTTTGTTGGGACAAAATCATCCACCATCCACCAACCATCATCAAAGTGTTAACCATTTTACTGCATTGACTACAATAAAATGTTAGAACGGCGCCACTGGATCCAGTGTTTAAATGTGCACACCACATCAGATGTTCAGTGAGCCAACGCCACCACTCTTTTAAAACATATTCCCTCATTTGGTGTGATTGTCATGGTGGTGGAGAGCGCTGTCTAACATACTGGTCCAAAATCCCTCATAGGTGTTAAACTGGGTTGAGATCTGGTGACTGTGAAGGCCATCATAGGCCAGCATGTCATTAAAATCATTGTCATGCTGATCAAACATCTGCACACAAGCATCTGCATTGTTTTTTTTCTTTTAATTTCTTACCTTTTAGTATGTACACGTTGTCTGGTATGGATTTTGTATGTTTTTGCATCAAATAACTGACATTTAATTTACTATAAATTCCTCAATTAATATATATTTACACCATAAATTTAACATTTATTTTAAAGGAGACCGGAAGTCACTCAGTTTGCTCTGTCAGGCTTGACGATGACAGCTGTCTACTGTGTGTACTTTGACAAAAAAGTGCCTTTGTATCCTTACCTAGTCTATAGTGGATGAGTCCTCTGTTGTAGAAAGCTATTTCAAACCGGCTGTCAGTCTGTATTGCGGAGGTGTAGTCCTCCACTGCTTCATGAAAATCCACCCGGAGGTACTTTATCTGTCCGCGGTTGTTATAAGCAATGGCCAAATCACTGGCTTCACATTCCCTGTGGAAATATGACACCGTTGCAATAAAATGACACCGAAGAGAGAGAGAGAAACAGAATTAACGTTAGCTAGCAGTTAACAAAAGCCGGGTCACAGAATTAGACGGGTAACAGAATATGGTGTAACACTTGCTCGACTACAGTGGCTGACTGTTGGCTCGTTTTACATCTCCAAAAATGAACAAACAGTACCTGGACTGTAAGCAGGAAGAGATAAACTTTGAGTACATTTCTTCTGCCCGTTTAAAATGCTGTATTTTAAACTCAGAGTGAGCATATTCAAGTATTTGGGGATTATTATCTTCCTCCATGGGTTGAAGCGTTTTTCCAACTGCGGATGTGACGTCACGCAAGAGAACGTCCAATCACGTTTTTAGTGCATCTTAAGTAGGCGTGGCTTGTTAACATGAGTAAATACTGTTTTTCAATTGCATCTCATATTACTTTAGTTATCCCTTTGATTGTACTTACTTATATTTTTTATTACATATTATTCATACTCAACCCTTTCTGCATTTTTTTTGTAATTTTAATAATATATCTATAGATTTTTTTTTTTATTTTTGTAATATGTATAACATAGCATAATAATCAATACCCTGCTCTTTCATTTATATGTTGCACCTCCTGTTGTTCTGTGTAAATATATATTTCTTATTTATTTGTATATTATTTATTATTTATTTATTTGACTATGTGTGTATTTCAATTTATAGACTATGCTATGTATATATTTATTTTTACATGTATTTATTATTTTACACACATTTCCTTTGTGATAAATAAAGTACAGTATATGTTAATTTTATTTTCATAGTAAATTAAGACTGGGTTGACCAGTTCATCAAGTAAAAAGGTGCAGAGACAGAGCCTTTAGTGTTGCAGCTCCATCCCTGTAGAACACCCTCCCTGCAGATATCCGAATTGCTACATCCCTGGACATATATAAAAACTCCTGAAACACCACCTGTTTACCACAGCCTACAACCTCCTTTAGCATAGCAACAATTCTGTAAAGTGTCCTTGGGTTTCTTGAAAGGCGCTATATAAATAAAAGTTATTATTATTATTATTATTATTATTATTATTATTATTATTATTATTATTATCCTCATGTACCTCAGTATTATTTCATGTTATACAACCAAATAATAATGCGGACCGAATCATAATATAACGAATAACGATTTTCTGATGTGTAAAACGTTAAGAGTTTTTTTGTGACAGCAGGTGGCAGACTTGACTCAGCTCTCATTAAAACAGGGCAGTGAAGCCATCAGTGCAAGTTTAAATTATACATTGTAAACAGAGGTGGAAGAAGTATTCAAATGCTTTACTTTAGTAAAACTATTCTGTTGCAAGTAAAAGGCCTAAATTAAAAATGTTACTTAAGTAAAAGTATGTAAGTAGCATCAGGAAAATGTAAAAGTAAAAGTACTCAATGCAGAAAATCCTCACATTTTAAATACTGTAAAGGATCCAAACAGTTCTGTTTAATCCCCTAATTATTTCAGCTGGACTTGTAGGTTGTTATATTGTTGGGTGGTTTAATTTATAATAAAACATTGCATTATATAAACTAGATGTGTTTTGTGTGCAACCATTTTAATTTGTGAAGTAACTAGTAACTAAAGCTGTCAGATTAATGCAGTGGAGTAAAAAGTACAATATTTCTCTCTGAAATGTAGTGGAGTAGAGGTAGAAAGTTGCATAAAAAGAAAAGATTTAAATAAAGTACAAGTACCTCAAATTTGTACTCAAGTACAGTACTTGAGTAAATGTACTTAGTTACATTCCACCACTGATTATAAAGCATGGAATTTTATAAAATCCAGTCAGTGGCTAACTGTTTGTTGTTGTTTTCATTTTAAAGCAAAGGATGTGATTAGGGACTCAAACATCTGTCACACCAGCCTCAGAACAGTGTGGACTCTCGCTGCAGTAAATACACAACAAGGAGGCAACCCATAAGCAAATTGGTGAGAAATTCTTAAACAATCTCCCAGGTGAAGAAGTCAACTGTCCTGGTGAAAAATGACACCTTAAGGAAGCAGAGGTCGCTCAGTACCCGTGCACTTCCCTTTTGTGGCCCATTTATCTCCAGACTGTGTAAACAAGTTGAAACAGATCATACGGAGAGCAGTTTGACCCAGAGGAAGAGGATGTGTAGGCTGCGGGCTGTTGACACTGCCAAGAAAATGGCAATAACATCAACATGGAAATTAAGAAAGAAAGTAAGCTGTAGGCCATTACATCACATGAATCAAGGGGTTTAAGCATCCCAAAACAGTCAGGACGTCACAAACTATAAATAAGATAGTACACATCTCAGAATTCATTAAATACCAAGTGCTTTTTTATGCATTCAAATGAGACAGGATTACCTGGTTGCACTGTGTTCGTCATTAGAGGTCAGATTTGTTTATTTGAGGCTACCTAAAACTCCATGCAGCTATGGAAAGTCTTTAAAGGTTTATTTTGGCAAGGATAACCTGGACACCTGAAGCAAAGACTGTTATGTTCAGCAGCCCGAGAGCTGGCGCTTCTTCTTGCGCCCTAAATGTTGATGTTTGCTGAGAGAATTAGCACAAAGTATCAAAGTCCACTTTGGTCTGGCAGAACCAGGACACACATCCATCACATACACTCCTCATCAACACTGACAGTCACACAGCACCACCACACTGCACTTTTAGCATTACAGTTCACTAGCCTACTGTCAACCTGTCTCAATGCTTTAAGTCATTTTTCAGTTCAACCAAAGACTATATATATATATATATATATATATATACCAAATAGCATCTATTTCAGTTCGGTACACCCACAGTGCACTTAATATATGCAGTTATGTTTGTACTTTAAGGAGGTAATTCCTGCTACATTTGAGGTCGGTATGATATGGCAGGAAAACAAAACAAATACTGATCAAGATGCACATAAAATGGATTTGACAAAGAACATCTCACTAGCTTTTTCCAGAGCTTTCAACCCCATTCTCTTTAGCAGCTGGAGTTGGTGATTACAGTACTATTTCCAAGGTCAGGAATGAACTCGTACTCAATAAAAAAAACAGCTTATCTGATACAGAACATTTCAAATATTTTAAAGTCTATTTTTGTCAGGCTCTTAATTTTCTCTTAACAAAAATATTTCTTTATTATTTGCAAGTGAAACAAACTACAAACAAACTAGGGCATTAAAAGGCCATTTAAAAGAATACGATATTTCGAGTATACAGTGACAGGTTTCTTCGAAGCTCATGTTTGCGCCCACATTAATGCAGTAGAATATATATTTTATCTGCTTTACCAAACACAGTTGGACTTTATTTTGTTGAATTCCTGTTCATTTTTATTATAATGTTATACTTGTTATTATTAGCTATGTTCTACCTTAGTGTTAGTATCATAATATAATTAGTATTCATCTTCATATTTAGTGTACAAACATTAGAATATCAATCTTCTTATCCAACTCTTGGCAAGAAAGCGAATAAGTATTTCCCAAAATATCAAACTTTTCCTTTAATACAGACTACCCTACAGTGAAGGAATAGATTCACTGGCATTCCTCTTTTTTATACAACTATATATGGTTATATTAAACATCCTTAGTCGATTTCTCAGCATACTATTTGTGAGGATTGTTATTGATTGTTCATTATAAGGTTACAGGAAAAAAAAAAAAAACTTGCCCTTTATGACCCTTACAAAAACACAATTATCAATGAAACAGAAAACTGTTTTAAGAAAATTCAAGTTTATCCTCAACTTGTCTCACTAAAAGCTTCTGACCAGGGACCCATTGCACCAGCTTTCCACAAACTTTATGTCTTTTCCACTTCTCAGAGGTGTGCGAGTCCCATTCATCTTGTTCCACTGAAACACCGGTGGGCTCACCTCCCTGACCGCCCGTGTGTGTGGTAACCATGAAAGCCACTGAAATAGCGAACAAACATAAAACAGCTGTCTGGTTAAAGAAAGGAGGGAGAGGATCCAAACCAGACTCGAGGTAAACGTTGGCGTGTTGACTCTCTACCTCACCCAGACAGAGTAGACAGAGAAGCTCTGTTGTCAGCGCTGTTTCAGGCAAATAAGCCAACTCATTCCAGAGGTTACATGATGACCCCTGTCTGTTGTTTTTCAGGCACCACTGAAGGTGTAAAAAAAGAGATGATGGTGATAACAGGGTAGAAAACAAATGGTGGTGTAGGAAAGTTGTTAAAAAAAGTACCCTCCAAATGAATTTATAAACTCAGGTCAGTCAAATTAACAGCGCCGCACAGTCGTGGGTACATTTTAGACTCTAATCCAGCTTTATTTTGTATGTTTTCGAAAGGGTTTAGGGTTAGGAAGTGATCTTTCTCTGACCATTTTGTGAAGCCAGAGTAAATTCTATCACATTGTTAATAGAAATGTCAGAGCTCAACCGTCATGTTTACCTTTCTATATTGACACAGAAATACATATATGACATTGAAATGTACAGTTATATAAGATAGACTATTATATAATGCCTCATTTGTATCTACAAAAAACACATTTTAGAGCGATAGGTTGACTCTGCCAAATACTTTATACAGACTGAACCTTTATCTTCATTAAGGTTTCATAAAGATACAATGTGGGATTTATCATAATAATCATTTTTTTTATTGAAGGGAATGTATTAAGAACATTTTACTTGAAATATTAAAACTCATCCTAAGTGCACACTTGTTAGTAGTAATAGGGGTGTGCAAAAAAATCGATTAATATTCAAATCGCGATTCAAGCTCTAGCGATTCAAAATCGATTCATAGAATTCCAAAAGTCGATTCATATTTTTTAATTGTATGTCTACTGCAATCACATGGGAAAAGTAACTACATTTACATACTGTGAATCGTATTTTTAATCGAGAATCGTTTTTGAATCGAAAATCGATTTTGAATCGAATCTTGAGCCTGAAAATCTATATTGAATCGAACCGTGACATTTTCTGAATCGTGCACCCCTAATAGTTAATGTATTATTAAAAGAATTTTGAGTTACAATCCTTCAAACTTTCACATTTTTTAGTATTTCTGATCAGCACTTTTTTAAGCATTACTAGCCAGCCATTACTATTCTGTCATTACCTTTCTATATAGAACTGGTAGTTTTCACTGTTAGTGGCAGACTCCGCCATTCCAACAATGGATTCAAATCCCTTTGCAGAATTAATTCACAGGGCTTGGTACATGCATGTAATCCAGAGTTACAGTTTTACATTGTTCTGGTATCAGTTTCACTATTCAGCCTTTTCTAGCCCCAGTAGATTTTGTTAGAAAGTGTGATTTCACACATAATATGCATATAACAGTGTGCACAACAACCTCCTTTGGGATTATTTTATTGTCCAATTTGTTTGCTTGGTTACATTTATAATTCTTAGCAAACATTATATGTCATCTCATAACATTCACAGACACAGAAGATGAACATTTCTATAACTCCAGATACAATAATAAAACCTTTGACAGTAAAATTGTTGTCATAGAGAAGATATAATAAAGAAAATATGCAAAAATATGTCAAGTATTAAACATTTTACTGGTTGAATGCTTTAGAGCATAAAGACATGTGTCTATCAACATTGTTTACTAAGTAAATACAATTTGATATTTCATAAAAACTACTATATACACAATATGCAACTTTGTACAAACAGGACACAGAAAAACAATACAGTACAGGAGAAACAATAGAAATAGCACTTGTTTAACATACGTTATACTATGATCATAGGTGTTTAGAGAAAATAGTGAAAGAAGCTTTAAGTAGCTTGAACTGCAGTTTCAAAAATATTGCATTAACGAAAAGCACACATTCAACTGCAGATATTGTTACTCAACAGTCCACTACAGTCAGTAACTTGAGGGATATTGGTTTATGAATCACAGCTTCACTCCTTCTGTGGTTGAAGTCCATACAGTAGTTGTGGGAGGGTGGATGACAGGAACCACATGTCCATGTCCAGGAAGTAAACCAGCGAACGGTCTCTGCAGAAAGTAAATAAAACAAAAGGTCAAACTGTGTCTGGTGGGTGGGCGGCTTTTACTACAAATCACCTGTAGAAAAAAGCTGTCCACTCTTACCACTGTGTCCAGCTTTAAGCACGGCCCACCATGTTCTCCAGACGCTCAATTCTCCCAGACACATCGACTAGTGAGATCAGTCAAGGAAACTCATTTGCAAACACATTTACAGGCACAATGAAATGATGAAAACATACACAAGACACACTGTTAAATTATATTACAATAACATCGCCAGCAGGTAGAATCAGCTTTCACCTCAGTGAAATGTGCTGTTTATAATAAAATGTCATCCATCTGAAACAACAGGAAGGATATGCTTGGCTGTGAGCTGCTGGATGGCAGCTTGTGTCTGCTTCTGGAAAGCCAGTCTGGCTTCACATTTACAGGGATCCTCCACCACCACCACCGCCGCCTTCATCTCTTCGCCGGGAGAAAGAAAATTTCACATCAGTGTAACAGATCACGTAGAGAGTGGAAAAGCACACACATTGCCACCCACTCGACTTTTTCCAACTGGGCTGCTGTTCAAGAACAAACCAAAGCTTGAACGCACACTTTCCAAATATATTCTACAATATTAATTTACCATTGCCATTTTGCCACAACAATAATGCAATACTAGTGAATCAATTCTATAATATTACCCGATAATTGTCCAACAAATGCTACAGCCAACAGTGAATTGTATAGTCAGGAATTATGCACCAGTTGGTTGCGATGTTGTGAAGCCCTGCTTATAGGCCAAGCATATTGCTTTGAAAGCTTTTACACATCCTTTTAGCAGCATTAATATCAGAGTAAAAAATCACATTTGCTGCAGGAATTCACACAGTATGTTCTTACGTTTCAGGGAACATGTTTTCTTGTCCGCATTCAAGATATAATCATTCCGGCACTGGCAGTAATAAGAGGCATTGCTGTTGACACATATGTGTTCGCAGTCATGTCCCATGGCACAGGGGTCCAGACCTGGAATAAGCCGGGGTTAAGGGATGGCGCTGTCAAGATGGCAGCATAGGTACAGTTTCATGTGCAGGCATACAGTAAACTAAAAGTAGGCAGTTTGTGATAAGTAAGGTGGCTGCAAAAATCCACTAAATCAGTTGATGGTTATTAGCATCTCTTTATAATGTTGACAAAAAGGAGTAAAATCAGCTATTTCTGATTCAATTTCTGACATACTGTATATTTTGCTTGTATGAGTTCAAAAAATTCTATTTGCAAGCTTTTCCTGTGTGTCTGTACTTGACCACATGTCGCTTGTGGTGGAAAACTTGATCCGTTCATACACCTTCACCACATCTCAGCCAAGGTCATTTGCGAACTGCTTAGCTTCACTGTGTGTTGGACAACACAGGTAAAATCACAGAACCCTGAAGTTCAACAGTAATGACAGTTACATGGACACATTATTTCACAAGTACCAGGAGGACAAGACAAACATCAGACAGTAACATGAAAAAAAATAAATAAATTAAAAAAAAAACTTTACAGGAGAACCTCATTTGTCCAAATCTTTGAAGGTCTTGTACAGTAGTGAATCAAAATCAAGCCATTCAAATAACTTATTGTGATCAGTGAACTGCCTCAGATTATTGACATTTTCACACATTTCACCAGCAACAAAGAGTTTTATGCATGTAGACAAGTGTATTATATGTATGTTGTTTTATGTCAGAAGAAAGCCAAACTATATAAAGAATAAAGTCTATGTACGTGTCCATATTTAAGTGTATTTCAGTCATAATTGCATTAGTTTGGATGCCGTCTTTTCCAGATTGGTTTGAAAAAAATGAGGTTCTACTGTGCGTTTAAATCATTTCAAATATAAAGGGATAAATTCAAAGCAATCAACATAATGATGCTTTGAACGCAAAATAAATTACTAACAATCACCATGTAGATTTTAAAAAGAAGCTGAAAATTTAGGACTGCACAGCCCAAATACTTTAGTTTAACTTGGAAACTACAAGCAGGTTCTAGTGCCGACATCTGCAGTCCATGTGGGGGTTGAGAGCATCTGGTATTTTTCCTCATGAATTTAAATTCACCAATAACACAGTAAATGATCCATAATCTGCAACAAAACCCCCTGTAGACTGTAGGTGCCCCTTACGGAGGAACTAGAACCAGGGTTAATGCTGGAAAAAAGGTCTCACGGGTGTCTTTGTCCTACCACACAGTGTCTTCCTGAACTTTGAAGTGAGCTTCTCGATAACGCCGTAGGTCTCCACATAGAAGACGTGGTCCTCCAGTGGGATACTGGCCATCAGCTGCAGGGAGCGCATGTCAGCTCGGTCCACCCCGACAGCGTAGATCTCGATGCCTAAAGCCCGAGCTGCAGCAGACACCTCCTCCACCTGGTCCTGGGGTCTCCCGTCTGTCACAATGATGGCCACTTTGGTGATTTTCCTGGAGCGAGGCCTGGCTCCAGACTCCTCGGTGAAGGCTTCATTCACTGCGGTCTTGATGGCGAGGCCCGTCATGGTGCCGGCTGCCAAGGGCTCAATGCGGGAGATGGCTTTCTTCATGTCGGGTTTGTTGAAGTGGCTTTTTAGGAGGAACTCGATCTTGACCGTGCTGGCGTAGTTGACCACAGCCACTCTGGTGGCGTCCGAGCCAACGTCCAACGTGTCAACCATGTCCGCCAGGAATATCTTCACCTTCTCAAACTCACCAGGACGCACGCTGCGAGAACTGTCAATGATAAAGACCAGGTCCAGGGGACGGCTCCTACACTGAGAGTCTGTCTCTGGTGATCAACCAAACCATGGCACGATTAAGTCCATTTCATACTAAAAAACCCAGTTCATTATTCAGACAAACATTCAAGCTTGTTGGTTAAACTATCACAGTGAGAACAAAATACAGAACACTTTGGGATACACAACACACGTTCCCATGGTAATAAAAGGAAACTGTTGTGCATCACTGCAGTGGTAAAAATAAAAGCTTGTGGTTGTGGTGAAATGATATAGTATGCCATAAAACACACTGTATCATTTCAGTGTTTCAACAGTCCATCAGAGACATATCATCGGACTTATCCTTTTATCTCATTCCCCTGAATGAAAAGGATGCTGATGGCCACACATAAAAAGTGACATCACACCTAAAGATAGAGACAGTGTTAGGAGCCCTGTCTGTCCAATCACATACACATACTGTATACTAAACTACACTTCTGCAGTTTAGTGTAAGATCCTCTGTGCCTTTTCAAATCAAAAATATTTTATTTCAAACAATGAGTTTTAGCTTTGTCTCATTTTAAACTTCAAATGCATGTTTCAAATTGGCCTGTTTTTTTTTAGCTTTTAGTTTCCAGACATCATAATCTCTGTCCACATCTCATAAATTCAGAAATGATGAATAATGTGAAACAAAATGGCAATTCAGTCTGTTTAGAAAGCTACTTATTTTGTCTCCTACCACTAAAATATATAAATATCCAATTATATTACTTTTAAATAAAATGCCATCTACTTTAAAGGAATAAAATAAAGTTTGTCATTTTGGGAAAGGCACTTATTGGCTTTTTTGCCAAAAGTTAGATGAAAAGATCCATACCACTGTCATATCTGTACAGTAGGCCCTAAATACAGTGTATGAAGCTACAGCCAGCAGCCGCTTAGCTTAGCTTAGCACAAAGACTGGAGACATACATCACTAATATTGCAACAATCATATATGCCACAAAAAAAAACTGAAAAATCGAACTTCTCTATTCAAAACAATTACATTCATGTATTTGTATTTATTGAATGGGATGCTTGAATGCCTGATATAAAGGCAATGTTTCCACATTAAGTTGTTCTAGATTAAGTGGTAATTATTTAGCTTTAGAGGAGCTGGTAGATGGATTTTTTTGTTTCCTTTGTTTCCAGTCTTTGTGCTAAGCTAAGCTAAGCGCCTGCTGGCTGTAGCTTTATATTTAACAGACAGATTTGAGAGTGGTGTCGATTTTCTCATCACACTCTTAGCAAGTCTATATATTCCTTTAAAATGACATCTGCTTGAAGTAGCGTTTGCATATTTCTAATCTTTCTCAGAGCAAAAGCAAACAGATCTGACCTGGAAAGCATTGAGGATTTGGGTTGGAAAGCAAACCTGACTGGTAATATTCTACCTGTCTCCACAGGACTGACGGTGGTGATGAAGCCGCTTTGGGTACTGACCAGTAGCGTCACAGGAGCTGTGGTCTCCACTGGCAGCACAGTGGTCACCACCACTGGCAGGATGGTTGTCACTGGTGCTACTGTAGTTTCTGGCAGAGTTGGCTGCACTGTTGGCTCTGGTAGAGTTGGAGGGACGGTAGGAAGGTGTACCACAGGTGCTGTTGGTAGTGTTGGGTCTGACTTTGTTGGACATGGACCTTTTAATTTATAAGGGAATGGGCCTTTGAGCCTCTGATGGGGATGGTGAGCTACTGGTGGAGATAGCCCTTTGTATATGTGGTGCATTTGTGGTGCAACTGGCCCTTTGAATCTGTGGTGATAGGGCGGCATGGGGACTGAGGGCCTGTGGTAAGTCACTGGAGGAAACAGAGGCATAGGTCGATACACTACCGGTGGAGGGATCCTTGGTGGCTGGTAGTGGTAGTGATACCCTCCTCTATACGTGTAATCACTTCTGTGAACTACAGGGCCACCAGAAAGGAAAAGTGATAGAGAACATAAGTAGGTTGAAAGTACAGGAAAGGTGTGTAAGTTGACATTGTAAAGTTAAAGTTAAATATACAACAACAACAACAACAGACGGACAAATTATTAGTTGAAGCATGAGTGTAAATTCAGCCACCTGCTTGTTTGCAACAAGCTGGGATTATCCTGTTCTTAAACGCTTGTGAAACACCCAGTTAGGAATTTCACATGTTCATGCATGTTGTGTGTTGTGTTGTGTGTGTCAAAATTTCAAGGGACATAAGATGACTCTGGAATGTCGTGAGATGATTATTGGAGAAGAAGAAGAAAAAGTTATGCAATGCAAATCTGTGTTCATATTTTGGACTTTTCTCAACTATTTGATATTTATATTGTTAAATGTTGAAGAGTTTTACCTCTTTGGGCCTAAACTTATTTAAATGAAAGCAGCTTAGAAGTTTAGAAGGAAATTGTTTTTTTTGTGAACTGCTACCAACTTAAGATATGCTTGTAGAAAGTAACAGGGAGGTCTAAGTAGATACTGCTTTATTATAAGGGGTCACAAGCCAAATCTATGGTTTTATTTTTAGCAGCAATGTATTTAATAAGCTTATCATATGCTTAAAAAAGTTAAATCTTAATTTGAAAAGTAACCAGTAACCACAGCTGTCAAATAAACTAGAGGAGTAAAAAGTGCAATATCTCTCAATGAAATGTAGTGAAGTATAAAGTAATATACAAGCAGCCTACCTCAGACCTGTGAATGTAGGCTACTTAATTACTTTCCACCAATGGTGTTTTTACTGCTGCTACTTTTACTTGAATAAAATACACTTCTTCCACCAATGTTGGAAAGTACCAACTAAAACTGTCTATCAGAAAAAGTATAGTATAGTAAAGTATAAGTCAAACTTACTTGAGGGATCCAGGGTCCTGAACGGTGGTCGGCCATTATTTCTGGTTTGTGCGTAGCTTTGTGCGGCGATCAGCTGAGGATCTCCCGCATTGAGCTGGTATGTGGCCAGAGCATCAGACAGCAGCAGCGAAGCGCAGAACAAGACGCTCCAGAGGAAAGACTTCATCATTATCTGCATGCAGAGTCCTCCGGTGGTCTGCCCTGTGTCTGCTCTGTCTCAGAGGGTGCTGCTCAGCTCAGCAGAGGTCTGACCGCCTCCACATATGAGGGGCTCCCAGTCCGACGCGTCAAACCGTCTGCCCAATCCAAGGCTGGGACATGACCTCCAGGCCACCGTAAAAGACGGTATAGAGGACGTTATTGAAAACGACTCAAATATCTGTCCCTTTTTCCCCCCTCTGCATATCCAATTTGCTTCAGAACCGAAGCTAGGATTTCACTGATTTGTAAGGATGTTTTAGATCACGAGTCCCCCAAACGCACCACTTTCCACTGCCAAAAAGGCTTCCAATTAGATTTTCATACTTTATTAATTCAGTGAACTGTTCAATAATACTTAAATACATACATTTATTTACACCATGAAGGTCTAAATTGTGTTTCAAAGCATTACCCCACTGCCAGGAATGCTTGGTAAAGAAACCCTGAACTTTGTTTGTGTAAATTAGTCAAATTGTAAAATATTGAGTCTAAAAAAATACTGAAACGAGGTGTACATTTGTATCACAGAATATAACCTGCCCCAAACAGCTAAACCCCCAAATTCACTACATAAATAAAATATTAAGGACCCATTTTTGATAAGGAGCACTAGTTCAAGCAACACCTGATCTTCTAGTTCATATTGTAAGTCATTAGGTACAAGTCTTTTAGCAACACAATATTGTAGGTCCATAATTTGGTGAACATTTATACTTACAGCCGTTTTCTATTAATCTCTTTTGAATTTACTTCAGCATATTGGACATGAACAAAAGATTCATGAAGATATAAAATGTTCTGAAACGTTTATTGAAGTCAAAAGTATTTCCGCTAGGATAAAATCATATTACCAGTAAAATAATAGGGAGGATGTCGATAAGCATGCAACTACTAATGTTCACAAGACTAGCGGTTTGCTCCAGATGTCAGGTGAGAGAGAAGCAGAGAAAATGATCCATCATCTGTCTCTCAGTCTCAGCTGGGAAACAATTCACTAGCTTTGCTAACACCGGGGCAGCAGAGAGTGATGAAAATGTCAAGGGTGGCGGTGAACTGAACCACAGCAAAGCTAAATAAATAACAGATGGAAAAGTGCTACAGAATCCATTCATGACTGAGATGGAATAGTCTAGATCTTAATAAGTAGGGGTAAAAGTAACACAATTCAACAATAAAAGCTACACTAAGTGGATTGTCATAATAGTTTGTTTTTACACATCATATATCAATCTATAGATAGGATGGTGCTGGATTGATGATAGCATTTCAAGCAATTACATTTTTACATGTATCCCTTTTACTAAGACTTAAAAAAGGCCAGAAGCGGTGGGAGGGTGGGCTGGAAGCTTCCATTGCTTTTCAAACATCACATTCATTCATTCATTCATTCCACACAGATTTCAGTCTTTACAACTTTCTCCTCTCACACCTCCATGATGCTTTACAGATGCTCTGTAGAAATACAGAGGGTAGGGATGAATAAAACATTATCAGTGAACTTACACATACACAAGTAGGTCAGGGGTGTTCAGAAAGGTGTAGTGAGGGAAGGTAGGAATGCATATGGTGGTGTGTGTGTGTGTGTGTGTGTGTGTGTGTGTGTGTGTGTGTGTGTGTGTGTGTGTGTGTGTTTTGGCAACAGGGCTAGAGCTTAAGCGGGCATGTAAGGGGGAGGTGGCTCCTTCTCTGGCATCTTCATTGCCATCTCATAGGTGGGCAGGATGTACTGGAGAGGAAAGAAAGAAAACAAAACTTTAAAAATCATAAAGGCCTATATCAAGATTTTTAACATTATATATAACATTTAGGTTCGACATAAAACAGTGATGTTTCGGAGCAAAGAAATCTAGATGCAAACAGATCAGAGTGTGTGGGTGCATATTAGGTCTGCAACTAACGATTATTTTCATAATGGAGTAATCTGCTGAATTATTCTGCCACAGTTTCGATAGTCAAGTAATGGTCTGAAGTCATTTTTTGAGCAGAAATGGGGAAAATTAACTGGTTTTAGCTTCTCAAATTTGAACGTTTGCTGGTTTTCTTTGTCTTCTACGATAGTAAACGTGCTGGTTTTGGGCTGTTGGTCGGACAAAACTAGTAATTTAATTTGCAGCAACTTGGGCTTTGGGAAATTGTGAACAAAAACTAATTATAAAAATGTTGGGATTTATAGACCAAACAATTAATTGATTCATTGACAAAATAACAGGCAGACAAATTGATAACGGAGATAATTTTATAGTTTCAACCTTAATCCTGAGTTTACTTCACCACAAGATGACTAAGTTTAGTGTAAACATCAGTAAAGTGTGTACTCTTGCAACAGTAAAACTCAACTTTTTAATATGCGAGAAAATTCAGAAATATTTAAACCTCTTTTATAAAAGCAGATTTGGAAAACTGGAAGTAATGAGTCTAACATCGTATAATATAAATCTTTAGCTGGCAATAAATGTTTTTTTTCCCCTGACAAGGTAAACTTGCATAAAGTGTTAGTTAATACACTAACACTTTATGCTGATTGTCCCCTTTTGGCTTCTCAGACTGTCAATGTGTGGAAGGCATGCCACCTGCTGGCTTCACTTAAGCATTACGTATTGCTGCATCTGATAGTATCATCATAACGGTCAATTCCAGAGTAACTCAAACAGCTTGCATACCTGGGGAGGGGTCTCAAAGGCCGGGTAGACAGCAATCTCTGGCATGTTCCTGTTGTTGATGTACTTGTAGCAGTTCCACACACAGTTGATCAGGTAAGACTGGAAAGCAAAGATAAGTATTTTGGATTTTATGGTTTAATCGGGCTGTGTGACTCAACAGTCAAACACTTTCAATCCCTCAACTCGTTACACCACAATGTCTCTTTTCCCCATTTAAATACGCCTGGAGAAATTTAAATAGGACAGATGGAGAGTAGTTGGTAAACGGCGCTATGCTAGCTGTGTTTACCATGTCTTACACTCACCCTTTTACTGAATCCGCAGACATGAAACTAATATCCATTCATCATACCATATTTGATTTATTTTTATATTAGTTTGCTTTAGAAGGATATAAGTTAAATGAACCAACACATAATATAGTAAAGCAGATTTGACCATGAATAAGCAATCATTTTTACCTTGAGGATGATGAGGAAGGCGAAGAAGACCAGCACAAAGAGCAGCAGGCAGCTGGAGTCCAGAGAGAGAAGGTTGTCTTTGTACGGGAAATCCGGCTGAGAAAGACAAGAACAGACGTCAGATAATCAATAAGACCTTTTTATACTTATTCAACTCACATCGCCATCAACGTTACCATGCAATCTGTAAAAAAAAAAAAAAACTTAAAAAAAACCACATCCTTAAAAGATCTTGAGGACGCTGTTGTAACAGTGACATGTTATAGGTGGGAGTTTTTCAGTATTTGATTTTTCCTGAAAAAAAATCAAGTTACACAAAATACAATTAATACAAATTGTGCAGACTACTTTATCTGTTAACAATTTTCCTAATTACTTTAAGGGACTCTGACTTGACAGCAGCTCATTTGCTTTTTCCACATTTCTCTCTTTTTCTATGAGCGTGGAATCTTATTTTATTATATTACTTAAATGCCAACAGTGTGCTTTAGTAGGAGGAAATAAAAGATTGACATTCAAATTAAAATACCTTCACTCCTTTACATAAATCTTAGTATTTGTTTGGTAAAAATGAGAACAATGAGGTGTAGTTATAGACACTGTATTCTGTTGCCTGTGTTGTCAGGGTCCTCTGTTGTAAAATAAACATGGGAGCTGTAATGCGATTGACTCATAATGTCAACTGGATCAGACGGTGGACTGGTAGGACTGTTGGCACTGACCAGCTGGTCCAGATAGTCCTTGATCCTGGGTAGATAGGTGAGAGAACTGATGGCCACCAGGCAGCTCAGGGCAAAGTCAAACAGCTGGTAGCAGAAAAACGGGATGAGCCAGCCATCACGATGCTAAGGAAAACAATTACAGGTGAGTCGTGTTAAACTCATCAATTAGGCAGATCCTGTTTTGAGGTCATTGTGTACAAGGAGGACCATGTTGCATTTTTTCCAACCTTATGTCCACACGTCTGAGATTAACATGCTTACACATCTATTATATCAAGTAGGTAGGCTCTTTTGCTTCTACACATTCCACAGATGAGGATGCATCCACAGCCTGAGCAGCAACCAGAAACACTACGGTTTTCAATGTTTTAAAAGTGTGTTCCAATTCTAAATTTCTAACCTTGGTTTTCTTGGCTTACATGTCTAATTAGAGTTTTCCTGGATTGAAAAGATTTTTCCTTCAGCTCAGGCTGTGGCTGCATCATCAGATGTGGTTTGGGGAATATAAAAAAAAGAGCCTGCCTACAGTGACAGGGAGTGCCGACATTGTAACTGTGTATATTAAGCATGTCTTACTGTAACAAAGACTTTGGGAAGGTTGAAAATCAGCAAAGCGGTCCTTTAACTGAGTCACTTTACAAGAATCTCTACAGGGATTCTAGTTTTTTTTCTATCAAAAGCACAGTATACTCATTCTTATACTCCTACTCTCCATTCCTACATTATGTAGCAATGTTCTGAATACCTTTGGCATAGTTATAATGGTTCAAACATTTAAGGTATTTAATTGGGACACTACAGCAACCACGGCTCTGCGCCGCCACACTGTACTGTATTGGAAAGAGGGTTTCTACTACTGTTGTCTGGGAGCATGTACTTGCACAGCTAAAGCATAACTCTTGCATAGACTGCGACTGAGCACCCGGCCTGCAGATACACACTTTAACTGTGCAGTCATCGCAACTAGCAGCTTAAAGCAGGGCCACGTCAAAAGGCTATCAAACCTGTCAGTCTTGATGCCATCAGGCAGCCCTGTGAGGTAAAGATGACAAGCAGTGAGAACATAGCATTATGCGCTACACTCCCACTGCATCAGGATTCTTTTTTTAACATCCAGCTAAAATGTACTAGAGTAAAAAAAAACAAACAGGAGAGGGTGCTTTGGTATTTCGTGTAACGTCTTGCTTACCGCTTAACTCTGGTGCTATTATTATACAACTTGAAAGCAATGGGGTTTTTTTATGCATGCACATTCTGGGATTACATATTAGCATAAGAAACAATGACAGCACTTTAAATTAAGTCCATGCTGTCAAAAGAGAATTAAAAATGGCACCATGTCCACTGTGCAGACTTACAGTAATGGCTCCATACACCATCATGGCACTGATAGTGAGCATCAGCAGAGAGATGGCAAATCCAACACAGGCATTCTCTGTATGAGGAAAACGTGAGAATAAATAAATGCAGGTATTGATTTATCACATTAACCATTAATGTATGTATATATCTGTGTGTGTGTGGGAATGTATATTTGTCTGCTCTCTTTGAAGCAGCAGTGATTTACATACAGTGTAAGTGAACAGTCTCCAGGGCTTCTCTCTTTCCAGCTAACTGTGTTAAAGACCAGGAAGCATTAAGCCTCTCCCTCTCAGCTGCGTAGTGACGGTAAATACACAATGAAACTCAGCCCGGGATAATTAAAAGGCCTGGCTTTCATATCCTCTTTTCTTTCCATCACTCAGTCTCTCACTTCCTCAAACTGTTCTGCTTGTTGCACTGGAGAGACGATGCTGGTGAGAAAGCTACTGCAGCAATGCGGTCCGAAGACATTTCTTTGTTATTTAGTAGCTCAAGCAGAACAACTTGAGCATCAATATATGAAAACGGTCAGAGGACTGTCTGCAGCATAAAAAAAACGATATTCTGTTTTACTTTTAGAAAGAGGGGCAGAAAATTGGAGATCTGGAGAACCTGCCACCAGAGAATATTTGGCATTTTGTAGTTTAGTATAATACATTTAAAGACAAATACTCAGCTTAATCCAAACTAAACACCAGAGACCATGTTATCTTTGTATTAGTTAAATAACTTTTAAACATGGCCTGGAATAAAATGAGTGCAGCCTGATGAAGCTGCACTTATATACTAACATTGCCTCTGCAGGCTGTGCACAACCTCCACTGCTCTGTGTGCTGGCATGAGCCTGCTGTGGGAAGGTCAACCCACCATGGTTGTTTCCCCTCCTCTCCCGCTGAGTCACCGTTTCAGAAAAATGAAGAAGCCTTCACCAAGCCAAACCAACAAAACAACCCCCAACTAGAAAGAAAAGGCACTCTGGTAGCCCTGCCAGCTCTGCCCTGGCACATACAAACAAATACCTTGGACAGACAAAAATCCATGAAGAAAACAAAGGAACGACCGCAGGGACATGACACCAATGAAAACATTTTCAGATATGTACACAGCACAGCAGTGATCGGTTATCCTCATGAGTTGTTTTGTTTTGCAGTCAGTGGGGGAGTTGTGCTCCCGTGGAAGATGAATCACATGTTCAACCTCAGCGTAACTGCTGCTCATCTGTTAGTGAAAAAAAAGCAGCTATACACTTCTAACTCCAGTGCAGAGAATTTTTTTTTTAGTGCGGTTTCAGTGGGAAAACTATTTTCACCTGGACATCATAACAGAATGTGTTTGGTGTGTTAATGTTTGATAAACTCGATAAAATTTCCAATGCAGATTGTTAGCTCTTACAGTAATTCTTATGTAGATTTCACTGCTTACCAGACATCCTGTCAGAGGCAAAGTAATGGTCAATGACCTCATACTGCAAGTCAATAGTGGGCACGTTCTCTGGGTGGGTCACAGCTACAGTCAGCAGGATGCCCATCAACAGATTGACTACCTGAGGAGAGAAAGGAGAAAAAAAGAAAGCAGCACTTTTACATGTTTTAGCACATAACTTACAACATTTCCAACAGTTTGGAATACATTTTAGATTGAATTCCTCCCTTAAAGTCAGCCATTGGTTTCAGTTCATGTTAATATTGTGGGGAAGTCAACTTGCCAAAGACATGGATGATAGGCAACATTACAGTGAACAATTTATATCCCCTTTTTGTCAAAGTTACTTTATCGTTATGTGGGAATGCAGTCGTGAGGAGGAACCATTTAGGGCCTAAAGGATGTTCCAGCATTCAAGCCGCTGAGAGGCCTTTCATTCACAAGATACAGTTGGTACTGTGAAGAAGACAAGATACATGCTGGCGTGAACGGAAACTACTGGTTATCTGGATGGAAGAAAATAAAGTTATTATATGCTATGAAAAACAGTTGGCAATGCTGTAAAATGTAATCGGAAGTTATTGTGGTATACTAAAAATAAGTGGGACTAATTTATTGAGAAACTAGCGTTTGAGAGGTGGAACTAAAAACTAACAAGCTGGAACAAGAAAATCCTAAACAAAACACATTGTTGCCAACTGTTACACCAACATTGTATGTACAACTCGATGTAGGGCGGATTTAACGGCAGAGAAGTCTTGGTAAGTGCTTGTGTTTAGCATTTTATGTGTTCTGACGAATTCAAGGAGAAGAGAGTTGGGAAAGCATAACATTTATTAGTGAGATGCAATCTGGATAATTTAGGTGAACATAATAATTCAAGTCAAATTGGTACAACTGCAGAAACTAGTACTGTACACTTGTACAGACAGACTAGAGGAAGCAGCCTGACCAACCTGACCATCAAGTACCATAATTAAAACTGTAATATTATATTTCAGCAATTGTGTTTCCATTTCAGAAAAGGTCTTGCACACCAAAAAGTCTTTTTAGCAGTCACAAATATGATCAAAAACTCTTGACTCTTTAAAATATATTAGCTTTGCTTGAAGGTCTGATGACCAAAAACAAATAAATGAGTACAAGTGATGAACAGTGTGTGGGATTCTTTGTTTGCTTCCCAGCAATTGTGTTTTGTTTTTGTTTCATTTTTGTATTTATATTATTTTTTTCTTGATTGTTCTCTGAGTGGCTTCAAACCAAAGTAATAAACACAGTTAAATGAATAAATATTCCAAAGAATTTTCAATTATTATTTGAATATGTAGATTTCTGTTTGTAATCCATTGAGCCTCTTTACATTTTACCATCAAACCAGAACGTGAGCACAAGATTTTCAGTTTCCTTGTGTTGCAGCATGTTTGAGATTTCGTGGAAATAGAGCAACACTGCTCATGGGTTTATTTGAGTCAAGTAACGTTATTGTCCAGCTAGTTGAGGATTTTGAAATGCAACCAAATCCAGCAACATCTGTTATGTGACGTGGTAAAAACGAGAGGGGATTAATTAAGCTGTGAGTTATATGAAAGTGCTGCAGGAACGAGAAATACCGTATAAAACATAAATGAGATTAAAACCTGCGTCCCTTTCTAGCAAATTAGCTATGTTAATGTGGATTCATTCATAGTCAAGCTTGTTATGATTTGACAACAGTTAACGTTAGTTACGTTAGTAAGTCAGCGTAATGTCTGCTAGCTTGCGCTAACGAGCCACATAACGTTAAGTCAAAATGTCACATATTTTAACCCTTCTGAACCCAAACGGGTGCTGGTAACCAGCAGGTATCTGCTACTTGTCTTTGTGTCAGTTTGCCAACCGCATTTTCAAGATTGGGCAAGTTGTATCGATAGAAACAGTCAGCTAGCTAGCTAGGTTAGTCAAACCCTTGGCCAAACCTGAAATGATAGCAGGCTAATGCTAACGCTATAGAGTTCTGTTTCCGCCAACTCGGCATATAACTGCTGTTTTAAAATGGTCGAAAGTAGCGCCTAGCTAGCTAACATAGGATCTGCCGACAACAGTCATTATAACCACATTAAGACAATCTGGTTGGCATTTATTATGTAGCACGTATATTAGCAAACTTAAAACAGTTGATAGGCAATGCTAGCTAGCATTGGCTTGTGCCCCATCAACCATTTTACGTACCATGTACCATGTTCCCAGGATGATGGTCCCCGTCCGGACATGGCAACATCCACAACACCTGGTGGTGTACAATCTGTCTCGACTTGGTTTAAAATGATGCATGTCCTCCACAAGCGTAGGAAGAAACATCGGGAGAGCTTGTCGTGGCGGAAAATAATCTTCGCAGCATCAACAGCCAGCGAACGAACACTGAGGAACGCCCACCACTTCCCGTGACGACCTGCGCGACACCGCGGATAAAAACAGACGCTCTGACGGGCAGTAAGAGGCGGGACCAGAGGGACACCTTTGACAGACAGGAGTTTAAACCAATTGGCTTCAGGCCAGGTTAGAGCTAGGTGATACAAAAAAATCTGTGTATTTTATATGTAGTTTAACAAAAAAAAAAAAATCCACTTATTAGCTTTTCTTTTAATAGGACAGTCTGGATTACCAACAGGAAAAGCAGTCAATTTCCCCAGGATACCAGATCTTCAGCAGACCAGTGGGGCAAATTGTGATAATTTCATTGTTTGCTTTTAATACTGCTAAAGCAAATTATAAGGCAACACTTGCATTCCCTGGTGGAAGTTGCTGAGGTAGTTAAACAACTCCACAGTGGCAAAGCCCCAGGGATTGATGAGATCCGTCCAGAAATGCTTAAAGCTCTGGGTGTGGAGGGGTTGTCTTGGTTGACACGCCTCTTCAACATTGCGTGGAAGTCGGGGACGGTGCCTAAGGAGTGGCAGACCGGGGTGGTGATTCCCCTTTTCAAAAAGGGGGACCAGAGGGTGTGTGCCAATTACAGGGGTATCACACTTCTCAGCCTCCCCGGTAAAGTCTACTCCAAGGTGCTGGAAAGGAGGGTTCGGTCGATAGTCGAACCTCAGGTTGAAGAGGAACAATGCGGATTCCGTCCTGGTCGTGGAACAACGGACCAGATCTTTACTCTCGCAAGGATCCTGGAGGGAGCCTGGGAGTATGCCCAACCGGTCTACATGTGCTTTGTGGATCTGGAGAAGGCGTATGACCGGGTCCCCCGGGAGACACTGTGGGAGGTGCTGCGGGAGTATGGGGTGAGGGGGTCCCTTCTCAGGGCCATCCAATCTCTGTACGACCAAAGCGAGAGCTGTGTCCGGGTTCTCGGCAGTAAGTCGGACTCGTTTCAGGTAAGAGTTGGCCTCCGCCAGGGCTGCGCTTTGTCACCAATCCTGTTTGTAGTATTTATGGACAGGATATCGAGGCGTAGTCGGGGTGGAGAGGGGTTGCAGTTTGGTGAGCTGGGGATCTCATCGCTGCTTTTTGCGGATGATGTGGTCCTGATGGCATCATCGGCCTGTGACCTTCAGCACTCACTGGATCGGTTCGCAGCCGAGTGTGAAGCGGCTGGGATGAGGATCAGCACCTCTAAATCTGAGGCCATGGTTCTCAGCAGGAAACCGATGGAGTGCCTTCTCCAGGTAGGGAATGAGTCTTTACCCCAAGTGAAGGAGTTCAAGTACCTTGGAGTCTTGTTCGCGAGTGAGGGAACAATGGAGCGGGAGATTGGTCGGAGAATCGGCGCAGCGGGTGCGGTATTACACTCAATTTATCGCACCGTTGTGACGAAAAGAGAGCTGAGCCAGAAGGCAAAGCTCTCAATCTACCGGTCAGTTTTCGTTCCTACCCTCACCTATGGTCATGAAGGCTGGGTCATGACCGAAAGAACGAGATCCAGGGTACAAGCGGCCGAAATGGGTTTCCTCAGGAGGGTGGCTGGCGTCTCCCTTAGAGATAGGGTGAGAAGCTCAGTCATCCGTGAGGAGCTCAGAGTAGAGCCGCTGCTCCTTCGCGTCGAAAGGAGCCAGTTGAGGTGGTTCGGGCATCTGGTAAGGATGCCCCCTGGGCGCCTCCCTAGGGAGGTGTTCCAGGCACGTCCAGCTGGGAGGAGGCCTCGGGGAAGACCCAGGACTAGGTGGAGGGATTATATCTCCAACCTGGCCTGGGAACGCCTCGGGATCCCCCAGTCGGAGCTGGTTAATGTGGCTCGGGAAAGGGAAGTTTGGGGTCCCCTGCTGGAGCTGCTACCCCCGCGACCCGTTACCGGATAAGCGGAAGAAGATGGATGGATGGACACTTGCATTACTGACCCAATCTTGAGGCCCCGTCGTATAGAGGGCCCATTAGCTAAAACCAAAACTTTATTTTAAGGTTGTTTATATATATATATATATATATACATATGTCACATTCAAAAACCACTGCAATCCTCAGTCATCTTACTGTACTATGGTGTAACACCCACTGTGCAATAATAATAATAATAATAATAATAATAATAATAATAATAATAATAATAATAATAATAACAATAATACCTTTTATTTATATAGCGCCTTTCATGAAACCAAAGCACACTTTACAGAAATTACTTTGACTAAGTTTAGCTAAGGGAGGTTGTAGACTGTGGTGAACAGGTGGTGTTATAATAATATAATACAATAGCATGTACATACCGTAATATCCTGTCATTGTCCTACGTACATTTTAAAAAACTGTATACTCTCAATATATGCTCATAAAACAAAGGCATTGAGGATAAAACTAAAAAAATGTATTAAGAATTATGGAATACACAAATAGTAAAAATATAATTTCATGGCACATATCTAGACGAGATAATGTCACATTATCACATGGACTATTTCTCTGACTGTAATGGGGGATAACACTGAGGGTTTTTGTCACGGTGGATCAATTATGCATTAGTCCTGCATGCAGCTTTGATACGCCCTGTTACACCTGGTATGTAACAAAGGGGACATGTTCATAGCAGACTTTTTGACTTGTCATAGTAGGAAAAGCACAAGTGTTACTGATGAGGTTAATAATGGCTCTGTTCTATTCAAGAGTCCCAGGGAGATGTGACGGTGTGACAGTGAGCCAGCATACACAATACCAGCACCATGAAACGGAGGCAGCTAAATGGAATTCAGCAATCATTCTTATTTTATTTTTTACATCTGTGCTTTTCTACTGTTACATGTCAAAATGTCTTCCATGAAAAGACAAGCATTTTCTGTATAAAACCATTCTGGTGAAGTCACTCTAGATCTTAAATGCTACAAAAATGTTTTGAAAAAAGCTGCCACTTTAAAACAATAACATAGCAAAGTGTATTATACATGGTTAATAATTAATTAATCACATAGTGCAGCTTTGACCATCTTCTTTCAACCATAAACATAAGTCATATAAGATTATATGCACCGGCTGACTACACTTGCTTTCCACAAAAAGTTAAACTGAGTAGCAAAACCTCATTATCCTCAGTGTTACTTACTATGGCCCTGTGTACAATCAAGCAATCTCAATCTTTGTTAAAGGTAGTAAATAAAGACAATTCTTCATATTTGTCATTACTATACTGTAAATAAATTATCAATGAACTGCAAAAACATGTGCATTAAGTGCGAGAACCCTAGAACACCTTAGAGCAGAAGCTTCTCAATTCTCAAGGACCCCTTATAAGATAGAGACTATACCGGGGCCCCCCATGTGTACGTCCCTTGGACTGATTCAATGTAGACAATTTTTTACACTTCTATAGTCTCAGTTATGTAAAAGAACAACAAAATGGAAATGTATTATTTGACATATTTGCAGATTCTAAGAGTTACAGGTTTGTTAGATTAAAAAGTAATTTTTATAGTAGTTATTATCATAGATTTAAAAATTAAAATAATATTTGTTGAACTATGAAGCCTTTTGTAAAAAAAATAAACTCCTGGATAGGAGAAAAAAAAACGGTCGGGGTTGTTTGCATTTCTTTAAACCAATCACAATGGTCATGGGCTGCGCTAAGCTCCACACGGAGCGACGATGGCTCTGCAAAATAGTCTCGGGAAGGAACTTGTTTTGGCGGAACATTTGCACCCCGCTAAAGAAAACGCCACATACAATATTAAATTAAGTTAACTGTTCACACAATACAGTAACGTGAGCGGTTTAAATTATCTAGATACATGGTTTAACGTAATTTGCTCTCAAAGTGACCAGAGTTTAGAATGTAAACACAAAGAAAGCAGAAGGTGAGGGACATCCGGTGGAACTACCGGCAGCGCCGGAAACTATCCGGTAAATGAACTGTCGTCGATCCAGACTAATATCATGATAATTTAAATGAAAGAATTTGAAAACTTTCCAGAGACGCCCTGACAGAGTGCCACAGACCCCTGGGGGTCCCTGGACCCTACATTGAGAATCATTGCCTTTGAACACAAACATTATTGTGAAAGTTTTAAGTTAAACAACAACTTATTCCCTGTCAGGTCTGTGATAATCTTCGTCTGAAGCCCTCTGCTGGCCCAGAATGTATCCTCCATTATCTTTCTTTTGCCATGTGTAGATTAATAGTGCTGCCAGTGCAGCTGCAAGTGCCACTCCTGTTACTCCTCCTGCAATAACAGCTGTAAACATAAATGACGGAGTTAGAATACAGACACACAGTGAATTACTCTGTTAAATTCAGCGTGCCATACTGCAAAGTACCGGCAAAGACTTCTTTGTTCTCCAAGAAACTCTTGCTGTTTGCCACAACAACAAATGCTGATCCGCTGTCTTTGTGTGCACCGTCAAAGTTCAGGACTGAAGAATCCTAAAGACAAAAGTAGGAACAGTTGCACAACTTAATTTCCTGCTCTGCCATCTACATTATAAGGTGAAGAAATGGTAATATCCGTGAAAACAACTGTACATGGAGCGTATTCTTGGTTCCACCTCCTGGGTTTGCTGTAAACGTTCTGACATCTTTGCTGTTGGGGTGATACTCAATGTTTTCCATTTCACCTGAAGAGACAAAGAGCATGAAATATAATGTGTTTGGTTTTGGAAATAATGACATGGCCAACAGATACAACGTTAAGTGGATTATAACTATTTTATAGTTATTGTGCGTGGTACGCAGCATTACCTTGTTGTGACCAATCCCCAGAGCCAGAACTGTCAAGGTCATATCCTGATCCCTCCAAATCTCCAGGAAGGACAGGAAACTAATTTCATGGAGAAAAAGGGATGAGGATATTTAAAGATGCAGACCACCACAATATTGTTTCCTGTCTTATTATCAGACTAACTGTATATTGACTCTTCACTACATCTCAGCAGTGTTACAGACTGTCTATTCATGTATATTGTGTTGTTATCACCTTATCACTTTTGCATATCCTCTGACTTCCTTACGCCTCCCTTCGCGCCGGTTTTGTAATGCCTACCTAATCTGCACTTTATATAGCCTATTGTTTATTGTATTCTGTTTTCTTATATTTTATTGTATGTGAAACTGTATGTTGTCTTGCACGCTTATGCTTTTCTTGGCCAGGTCGTCATTGCAAATGAGAACCTGTTCTCAACGGCCTACCTGGTTAAATAAAGGTTAAATAAAAATAAAATAAAAAAAAGACATATGAACACAGACAAGAGGTGAAGGAAGCCTATATAAGGTACTTTCCTTAAGAGGACAATAAAGACATGAATCATGTCTCGGATACAAAGTCCCATTCAAGTACCACAATCTCAAAAGCACACTATGGCTGACAAACCCATAGTGACGCAATCGTTATCACCAATAAAGTGTAATGAGTAGAGAATATAGCTCGAATTAAAAGGTAAAGTCACTCCACCTATTTGGAAAAGCAATAAAGGCAACAGAACACAGAATCTTTTGTTTGGACTCAACGCTTTTTTTTAGTGATTCAGTTAATGTAGTAGCTCAACGTGAAACTTAAAAAAAGCAATTACAAACATTTCTTTTTAAGTAAACGATCCATTGAAATACTATTTTCTTAAACAGGGGGCATTTATTTTGAAAACTGTGCTGGATATTCATTAGCTAGACTAATTGATGGCCTGTATCCATTGTAACCAATATACCATATTAAAGCATGCTGTTCTTAATGAAATAAAAACTATAAATGTTATTCACCTTTATACACAGGGAGTGAATACTATACTCCAAAAATTGGGTGGAGGAATAAAAAAAAAAAAAGCTGATTACTCAACAATCTGAACATATTGTCATACTGGGAAAAACCCTACCAGAAAATAATATGTGTCTTAGGTACTTCATTCTGTCTGTGCTGCCCAGCTGTAGTTGTGCACACTAATACTGTTTACAGCTGGAAACATTTCTCAAGCGGAACTAATGCTTAAAGGGATGCAGGGAACCTTGTGTTTAACTTGAAATTGATCCATGGTTTGGTTGTTTCGTCCAGTGTTTGCATGGGTTTCTTCCCACAGTCGACAGACATGAATGCGAGATGAACTTTTCCTTAGGTGTGAATGTTTTCTGTCTGTGTGTGTTAGCCCTGTGATAGACTGGCCACTCGGGGCTGGACTCTTGTCTATTGGGTAAAGAATGAATGTAGAATTGAGACAACTAGTTTATTAATCAATAAGTATAAATAAAAATCAATCATCAATAATGTCGATGATCCATCAATTATTTGAGTCATTTGTAGAACAAAAAAACAAAAACAAATATCTGATTTCAGCTTTTACAATGTGAGGATTTTCTGTTTTTCTCTTTTCTGTGTTATAAAAGGAATATGTGTGTTTTTTGTATTGTTGATCAGACAAAATAAGCGATTTAAAGATATCATTTAAAAATACACTGCAATTTAACATGCAACTTTTATTCATAATGATTACTTTAGATACTTTAAGTACATTTTCCTACTTCAGTACTTTTACTTGTGATTTTGAGTGCAGGAGCTTTACTTGTAATGGAGTATTTTAACATTGTGGTGTTGCTACTTTTACTTAAGTAGGTTTTAAGCACGTTTTCCACCATTGGAAATATTGTACTTTTTATTCTACGGATATTTGATAGCTATTAGTTACTAGTTACTTTGTGGATTACAATTTGCACACAAAATAATAGACTTATAACATTTGGTACACTGTAAACTATGAGAGAGTAAACTATGTAAATTATATATTTAAAGTTATATAATTAGCTTACACATTAATGCATAAGTAATAATGAAATAATATGCTCAATAGTATGGGAATAGTGGGAGCAGGGCCATTCTGCCTAATGAGCACTTCTACTTTTGATACTTTAAGTAAATCCAACTGGTAATACTTTGATACATTGATGTACATTTATCTAAAACTTTGAATGCAGGACTTTTTACTTGTAATGGATTATATTTTATATGTTGGTGTTTTTATTTTGAATACTTCCACCAGTGCCAATAATGAAATATATTTAATGGTGGAACTATGAATATCTGTTTTCTGCCTTACTAATATAAGGAATTCTTACTAAAGGCCCCAAAAGCCATTAGGGGTATTTCGGTAAGAAAATCCACAACATGGGAAGTGTGATGTCCTCTGCTGAAACACACTTGGCTTTGATTATTAATCTCTTCAATTCTCTGCCTACAATATTTGATCTGAAATTGAGTTTTCAGGACGGAAAAGAATCCCTGTGACACCAAATAGGCCTAATTAGTTTCTAATGAGTGTTAAAGATCCATTTTTGATTGAAATTAAATAGACATGAATAAGCAAATGAGCATGAATAAATCCGACTATTGTAGCCTACATTAAATTAAGGTAACTCTACCTAAAACTTAAAAAAGAAAGAAGACATTTTTTTTCATAATATAAAACAAGTCCCAACAAAACAATAAGATCGTAAATATAAACACGCGTACAGTAGCCTACAGTATTATAACACTGGATAACTTCAGGAAGTGAGAAAGGTGAGCACGACATCGACGTACCGTCTACACTGTTAAAAATGTGTCTACCACGTTCTCTTAATACATCCATGGTCTAATACTGAAAATGACTTACCGACATATTGATAGGATGTATTAATCCCAAAGCTAAAAACAAAAAAGATACAGATATCCCCATGTTGCAGTTGAGTTGGTGTCAGTTTATTTTGTCCTCTTCTTCCTCCTCCGCAGGTGTTCTGATTGAACCTCGAGTTTCTCCCGGACGGCCCAAACCCCGCCCACCAATAAAACATGTATAACTTGAGATATTTACAGAGGGCACCTGAAGAAAACATCTATTCATTTGTTTTTTGTTGTTTTTAAATCATAAAATGATGTAATGGGCCTGTATAACTTCAATAAATGTCCTGAAATTAAAAGTACTGAGTTGCAAGAAACTATAGGAAAGACCACATACATACTAATATATTTGGCTTCCCTAAATGTTTATCCATTTACAGGTCTACATTATGGTAGAAGAACATGAGTAAAAATAAAGTCTACATCAGACACACAAACCCAGACTTTGTAATACAGAATGACTTATGTATTATTGATGCGTTAGCAGTATTCTAATGTTGCAAAAGAGCAAGGTTGAGCTACTAACCAATTTATATACCTTTGGGTAATCTATAACAATGCTTTATATGTTTGAGATGGTTTGTTTTGTATGTAAAACTCGAAATTTGAAAACTAACTAGGTGTATAGCTGGAATGTATTGGAGTAAAAAGTACATTTACCTCTGAAATATAGTGCAGTAATAGTATAATGTTCTACAACACAAGATCAGAATGCAGCTGTTTCTACCATCAACTGACTCTTGACGATGCACAGCTGATCTAATTTCAATTAATAAGACTTCTAAAACCAATTGAAATGTAATGGAGTAGAGGTATAAGGTAAAATACTCTAGTACCTAAAATACCATACTTGAGTATACACACACATTTATAAACTTTGTTAAAAATTCTGAATTTAAAAAGTTCCTTGTCAAAAAGTTGGTACAATATTTTAAAAAATTGCATGCGTTTAAGCATGTGTAGGGATAGTTGTAACAGTTTACTAGCTAAAACGGTTTGAAAAATACCTTACATGAGGAAAAACCACAACAATGCTGGTCAAATGTTAGAAGAACAGTTTAATCATAGTCACAATTCTGCTTCCAAAAATGAGTTGTTTTCTTCATCTAACATCTGGAAATGTACATAAGGCCACCTGAAAATGTACATGACTTTGACAGTGTGACAAAACTCATATGTTCATATTTATATAATTGACAATATTTTACATTGCTTTTGCTTACAAGGTAGAAGCTGTTCCAAAATACAGCACTCTTCTGTACAAAAATAATTCTTGTCATATCCTGTGAAGTTTCCATGGTAGCAGAGAGGACTAAATGCAGCCTCAGTTTTAGTAGAGTGTTTTGTTTTCTTCTTTTTAAACTGTCAAACTTCAGAAAGACTAACAGTGGATGTTACAGCTCTGGTACAAATAGAGGCTGGCCTTTCCCATAACAGATTAAAAACAAAAACCATGCCAGATTGTGAAGCCATAACGTTTTTTTTCCTTTAAAATAACACTTGATCAAATAAAACTGTATACATTATATTCAAGGGGAAAGGAGTGATGAATATACACACATCAAAATGCACATTTTTGCCTTTTTCTCCCCAAAAAGTGTAAAAGACATCCCATTTACAGCATAAACGTTTACAAATGTACAACTGTACAGACGAAATAAAAGCATCACTACAAATTTAGAGCAAGGCCTGTCAAACACCACGACTAGACATTTTTTCTTTTCAATTAAACTAATAATCTTACACTTATTAACTGCACATATACTACATGTATTCTACAATTATTCATATGAAGCAAAGAAGCCATCACTACGAGCATTACATGTGAATTGTTTAGCTTTCGATGGCCCCACCAGCCTCCACCGATGCACTTGCATACCCAACCAAATGAAAAGTTTTAAAAAACAAAAACCGAACCATTAAAAAAAAAGGTTCTTTAAGTATCCCTTTCTTCAGCTTATCCCACTACTTCTAGTTCATTTCACCTCGGATGTACAATGCTAGGATAAGCTCCACTTCACAATATATATACTTTTTTGGACTACACTGACCAGGCGGTGGGGGTTCCATCATTGCTGCAAGCCCCCTACCCAAAAGCAACAATTTACTCATACATAAAGATGCTATACATGGCTAAACTACTTCTACGCAAGAGATGATTATTCAGTACATAAAGATAGCCTTTCTAGGGCAGTGTTCATCTCAAAGTACAAGACAGATAAGATGTTACACAAAACATGATAAAGAAAAAAATCATTCCAAGGATTAAAACCTGTCACAGCATGCCAACACATACCCCACTCCCACCCCACTATCCCCACAAAAAGCCCCCCCACTACGGTCATTTCATGTTAAGATTATACCAGGTTACACACCCACTGTATAACCAAACCTCATGCTCTACTTCTATAAGTTAATGGTAGCTTTTTATTTTGCATAAACCCCGAGTGATCACCTGGATGAGGGACAGACGGCTCAAATGGGGCTCAGTGAATGCAGCAGCTCAGGTTGGTCAGTCTGTAAAATTAAGTACCGAAACTGTTCAGATAATTACACCAGGCAGACTACAAGCTCCCCCCCCTCCCAAATTAGCCTGGAAAATGAGGCAAGAATAAGCCACCACTGGAAATCACCACCTTGGACTAAAGCACCAATCCCCAAAGCCAAGCTCACAAACGGGTCTCAAAGACCTCCAGGTGACTGTGGCACAGGACACATAGTACTCACCTGTGGACGGAGGGGTTTAAAATCCATCCATACTATGTAGTGCTATATTATAAACTAATCCATCAGCTGCTTTGGCATGGGAAAACACGTTTACTGTGCATGGGATAATATACAAATATAATATTCAATTGCCTAGACTTAGAACAGCTGACACAATAAGTCTGGTTACAAAACAAGTGGAATTGTTTTTTTTTTTTTTTTAAAAGGATCACTCAGTTTAGCCTTATAAAATCACTTGCTGGTGTTAATTGTAGGAATTGGAAATTTCAGCAAATGTGTATATGGTTTTTTTTCTACAGAGAATTTACAAGGTAAAAAACTAAATGTACAAGAGAATATGAAAACCAGTGAAATACATCAATTACATCATTAACAATGGGCTTGTGCTTTACCCAGGAAAGAAAATCGGCCTGCTGACTGTGGGGGCCACTCTGGGGACCTGCACCAGGGGTGGCAGAGTGGCAGGGATCAGTTGTCACAGCGTTCTTAGGTGAAGTTGACTTGTCTTTTTTTTTTTTCTTTTACTTTTTTTTTTGGTAATTCCCCAAAAATGGGATAACAGAGGATGTCAAAAGCTAACCCCTATGGCTAAGGAGCATCTCTCGTAGGAACAGGGGGGGGTTTGGGGCTCGTACTCCTCCAGTTCTTCAGGGGACCCGGGATGTTGGCATGACTACATGAGGCCATTCGGGGGGCCACCGATGGGACCCAGTTCAGATCCGCTCTTCATGTAGTACTTCTCCAGCTTGGCCAGAATGTGCTTCCCGTAGGTGTACTTACGTAAAGTGGCAATGTGAGGCCGGATCTGAGAAGGGAGAGATGGCAAATTTCAGCAGATTCAAAGTAGAACTGAAATGATTAGTGGATTAATCAATTAGTTGATCAAAAACTTTTTAGTAACTATTTTTAACTCATTTCTGAAGTAAAAATGCCAAAGATTAACTGGTTCCAGCTTCTAAAATTAATCCTTAGTGAAAGTAAATTCAATATTTTTAGGTTTGGGACTATATTCTATACTCTGTTTTTGGAGGCAAGTTACAAAAGAATAATAAGTATTGTTTCCACATCTGGCTCAGACACTCAAATTGGTTCAAAAAGTCCAGTTTTCTGATGTTAGAGGTTGAAGATGTATTCGATCATTGGTAAACTGTATTTATGGAAAAACAAGTGCACATTTGTTCAGACTTTTTGCACTTAATCTAATCTATCTATCTATCTATCTATCTATCTATCTCACAGATTTAGGAGTTTTACCAACCTTGTGCATGATGATTTTGCGCTGAGCAGGTTCTGCCATGTCAATCATTCTTTGGACAACATAGTTGGCGTACTGGTCCTTCATCATGGTGTACAGAGCGCTGTGGGGCCCGTCTTTCTGGCAGCACACTTCATCTATCAGCAGTGCTCTCTCTGCGCGCGAAGAGTGGATCACACACTTCTCCACAACATTACTGAGGGGAAAAAAAGAGACAAGCTTCAATTGCAAATGCATTACACAGCAGAAAGAGTCACAGCACTGGCCAGTCATGGTGGATGCTTTTTATTTTTAATTTGGAAGGCTGAATGTTTGAATCAGTTTTTTTTTGTCCACATTGTATTTGTGACACAATAAAATGTAAGGCCTGTCGGATTTGATGTATTTTGAATTGATGTTCCAAATTGCAACAGTGGGAGGTGTATTAAAAAAGTGTCAACATTAAAAGTTTTTCACAGACCTAACTTTTCTGATGTGTGTTTTGTTTTTTTTTACAAACTCAAGCTTTATCGACAGCATGTTTTCCCCTCTAGGATGGTTCAGGGAAACAGGCAGTACTTTTTCTTAAGTGTGCCCTTGCAGGCAGGGCTTTGGATTAACATAAGCATGACTGTAGGCAGCCTGACTGACCACCCCATAATACAAACCAAACTCATCCATAAGGCTATGTGATCCATGGTCATTGGATGTTATGGTTTCATGCAAAAATGCAAATTTTGTTCTCAGTTTTAAAGCAGAATATTTTAGCAGACCATTGATGTAGTTGTTGAGGAGCTGTGATTGAAGAAAAAAATAAAACCAGAATGTATAAAATAATTAAAATTACATTAATTTTTAAATTATTGGTGAAAACAAAATGATTTTGATAATGATTTGGTTATTGCACTGTGCTCAATTAAATACACCTATGTACTAGTTTATGAAATATTTGTGGTCTGACAGTGAAAAGTTAAATACATAGGTAGACCTCAGGAAAGTCTTCATATCTGTCACTACATTAAAACATACAACTTACCTTGCAAATTTGTGTTGGCTGAGGACAAGAACCTTTCCACGAACCTCTGCAACTATCTTGCTCTTATCTTCTGGTCTGCCGTGCTCCAAAACATGCTGAATGACGTAGTTACCATATTGATCCTGCAGGGGGCAGTGGAGTTGTGAGCTCAAGAATAAATGTAAATTTCAATTGATTATCACAAATAGGATCCGTGCGACACCCTTTAATCTGATGCTCATGCACTTCTTTTCACCATTGGTCTTAATCGGTGCGAGATAATCATGCATCTCTACAATGATAGGTAGGCGAATGAGTGACACCCCCTTTTGAAGTCTTACAAATACCCTTACGTCATCACTGCGGAAGGTCAGACAAAACAGATGCTGCCGGTTTGGAGTGTTGCTAAATAGACAACACAACCAATAGCATTGTTGCCCCTTCAGAAATGGGTGATAGACAGTTATGGGTGTAATTTTAGTGTGACAAGATAGAGACAAGAACTCACCTGACCAAGCAACAAATAACACAACTCTGAATTGATCTTGTTAAAGTAGTAATTTGTTGGGTAGGTAATGTGACCTCCACCTTTAATTTGGTAGTATTTGCCTTAAAATCCATTTCCTGTCAATCTGTTTTAACAAGAACCTGCATTATTTTGCTCCTGGACTTGACTTTAAGCCAAGTACTCAAGGTGAAGTGATTTAAGCACTACTTATGAACACTTTAGTTGTCCAAAAAGGTTCAACCTCTCTGGAAGCTTCTATCAAACAATTACAGTGAAATCAAGAAGATGAAAACAGGAAATCAGATTGATCAGGAGATGCTTTTGGCAAAGGAGAGAGATTATTAGACAGCAGGCAAGCATGTGCCTCGTGAATCCTCTGTGGCATAAAGCAAGAAGGGGGAAAAGGCGAGAAGAAGGCGGCTCAGTGGGTTAGGAGAAGGCCTGTAGTTGGAAGTTGGAGAACTATCTAAATGTTAAATTAGATTCTTTACAAGGGTTGCAAAATTCCGGGAATATTTAAGGTGTAAATTTACCATGGGAATTAACGGGAATAAAACATAAGACTTATTTGTTCAGGCTGTCTTTACCATGTCATAAGTGGACATAATCCATTAATTTGCCAAATAAATCCATGATTTATTCAAATACATACAATGTGAAAATTGTGACATGTGGTGAGTTAGCTAGCTAGCTAGCAAGTTAACTGATGGGGAAAGGTACTTTGAAAATTCCAGCCCACAATTTGGGCGGTGTGCAAATTTAGGGTTTAAAGTGAACAACTTATTCATAAATATTTTACAATATAATTCCCATGCTAAGTTACTGTCAACTTTTACAGAGGAGCAATAGAAAGCATCCTGACTGGTAACATTACAAACTGGCCCGGGACAGGATGGCTCTGCAGCAGGTATTCAAAACTGCCCAGAACTTCATTGGTACCCATCTACTGAGCATCACTGATATCGGTTGAGGTGCCTCCGCAGAGCCCAAAACGACATTAAAAGATAATACTAGGGCTGCAAGATTATAATTTTCATTTTCGATTAATCTGTTTATTTTCTCAATTAATTGATTAGTTGTTTGGTCTATAAAATGTCAATGGAGAAAAATGTTGCTCAGTGTTTGCCAAAGCCCAAGATGACATCCTCAAATGTCTTGTTTTGTCCAAAACTCAAGAGTTTTCAGTTTACTGTCAGAGGAGTGAAGAAACCAGAAAATATTTACATTTAAAGCGTAACTCTCGCCAAAATGCAACCTAGGGTCTTTTTGTGAATGTACCCGAGTCAAACTTTCGTTTAAAAGCATATTTAGGACGGAAGCGCCACTTTTAAGATTTACCGTATTTTCGGTCAAATGGCCTTTTGAATGGGAGTGCTAGGGGTACTTTTATGCTAGCCTCAAAATAGCTATTTTTAAAACACTAAGAAGGCTCGACACAACATGAAACTTTGCTCCAAGTATCACCAGGGGTTCTACACCTTAACGAAAGCATTGACAACATTGTGTACACAGAGTTTACTAGAAAGAAAGGTTTTGAGCAACTCACCGTAGCTCTTGTTGTTTCCGGCCGCTACCACCTCGGCAGTCAAAACGAGTCGATACCCGAATGTGAATGAACGGACTCCACATGAGGCTCCTTTTTCAACTACGAGGTCAATATTGTTTTTCAATAACGACAAAACAAGAAATAATCCGTGCATTTATATGGAACTAAGCTTTAGGAGCTTTCCATCTTTACTCTCCTCCCTGTTATGTTGCATTCGGAAATCAAATGGTTTTTGACTGATAAAATGGCTGCGGCCGAAAACAACAAGACCTACGGTGAGTTTTTCAAAACCTTTTTTAGTAAACTATGTACACAAACAATGTTGTCAATGCTTTCGTTAAGGTGTAGAACCCCTGGTGATACTTGGAGCAAAGTTTCATGTTGTGTCGAGCCTTCTTAGTGTTTTAAAAATAGCTATTTTGAGGCTAGCATAAAAGTGCCCCTAGCACTCCCATTCAAAAGGCCATTTGCCCAAAAAACGAAAATACGGTAAATATTAAAGTTGGAGCTTCCGTCCTAAATATGCTTTTAAAACGAAAGTTTGACTCAGGTACATTCACAAAAAGACCCTAGGTTGCATTTTGTCAAGAGTTATGCTTTAAGAATCTGGAATCAGAGATTTTTTACTTTTTTCATAAAAAATTACTCCAACCAATTAATCGATTATCAAAATAGTTGGAGATTAATTTAATAGTTGACAACTAATTGATTAATCTTTGCAGCTCTAGATAATACCCACCCCAGCAACAGCCTGATCACCCTGCTGTCGTCTGACAAGTGATACAGAAGTATCTGCTGTCGTTTTTGTTTTTAAATATATCTCACTCCAGTAATATAATCAAAACTTACATGAAAGCATGCAGTCCTTTGGCGCAGAGAGTGCAGTAGTGTGGGCTGCACATGTGATGGAACAATGCACTGTGCATGCAGAGGGTTGTAATTTTACTGAATTCCTATTAAATGGGATGCTGCCAAATCTGTACATGTGATGGAAGAGTGTGCTACTGAATGCACTGCATGGTTACAATTCATTGGGCATACTTTTAACACAAACATGCCATGTCCAATTTTTTTTATAATGACATTGTTCAAAAATTCCCCAAATTCCCGAGCTTAAGTTCCCTTGGAAATTTTCCGACCCTTTGCAACCCTATTCTTTACACAAGAAAAGATAATAAGATAATAAAAAAAATAAAAAATAGGAAAGAGGAAAGGAGCACAGGGACATCCGCGAGAGAGGCAAATTGCTCTGACCTTGAACAGTGCATCGCGGGACACTGTATAATATGTTTTGGGTGTCATCTCCAATGATACGCCTTGATATTTCTAGATGGAATAAGTGAGGGGGTAGGGTGGATGTTTAAATAAATCACATACGTCAGATGTAATGACAGCTAACAGAACAAATACATTCATCCTTACACTTAGCAGACCACAACTACACAGGAACAATGACAAGCTGAAAATATGAAATGCTAAAAACATGAAGGAGACATGCAAATACGACAAGATTTAACACATCTAACAAAAAACATCTGCAATCAATGTGGGCTTGAAAATGAGACCGGTTGGAGACAGATGTGCTTACCTGGCCCAGCTGTTCAGAGTGCTGATGCAGCTCCTCCAGGATGGGCAGAGTCTGCTCCTGGGTGCAGTGCTCCAAAATCCTTTGGATAACTCTGCAGCCATAGGGGTGTGTGGAGAGCACAAACACCTGTGAAGAAAGACAGAAATAAAAGCTGATCAATATAAAGGTGATTTCACAAAAAATATAGCATGGCTGCGGCTGGATGAAAAGGTAATACTAAGCCAGTGTTTATCTTTGGTGATTATTTTACCTACGAAGATATGGAATAATGCAAGCAATTGTTTTTTTTGCCATACAATTACTTATCACTCAATGTTTTGATTACCTGAATGAAACATGTGATAAATTACTGGCAGCTGAGCCATTGCTTATGATACTAAACCCACCTGTCCTTGGAAGGCATCAATAATGAACTGTAGGGCCTGAGGTTGGACACACTCGATACACTTCTGCACCACGTGATTGCCATTCTGGTCCTTGACACACTTCAACACATGGCCGTCCAGTTCACGGACAATGTCACTCTAAATAAGACATTAGGAAACGGGCGTGATTGTAACAGATGTCACTGTGTTGAAATTGAAGATTGTAATATGTTGGGATTGATTTAAAAAATCCTCAATAAAACAAGGATATCGAAAACATTGTTAAAAAGAAGTATAATCTCACTTACAATTACCTGCTGGTCTGAGGAAATGGACTCCAGAGCTTTCTGAATAACCCTGCAACCATACATCTGCAAAGCCAGGGGAAGGACGTGTCCACGGATACGTGTTGCCAATGCCAGCTTCTGGTCTATACTTCCAAACTGCACAACCCAAAAGACAAACTCACATGATTGCACACATGCTACAGAAAATAAAATCTGTTCTAGGTCTCTTGTGTAGTTACTGAAATGACACCTAAAAAAACTTTAAACAGTCCCGACCTCAAAGAACTTTTGGATGACATAGTTCCCAAATACATCAGTCATCAGTTGGTATGCTGCTTGCAGAATCTCTCCAAACACCATCTGTCTCTCAGCTGGAGTGGCCCTCTCTAGCTTCTGCTGGATAAATCTAGGCAGAAAAGATTGAAACAGAAAAAGTAGAGATGAAAAGAAATTTGTCAGACTTTGGCACACTAACGCAATGCACTCCCTAAGGTTTACAGTTTAAATGTCAGAATGGAGCAGCCTTTTTGAGCATATTTTAGCCACCTGGATCCATGCTGGTCTTGAGAGAACTCCACCATGTGTCCCGGCAAGTCCCGGAGTTGGAGGTTTGGGAAGCGGTTGTTCCTGAAGTCTTCTAGTAGGCGGCTGCGTCCGGACGGCATGACATCAGAGCGACTGTAGCGGGGCCGAGACGGAGGGAACAGCTGGCTGCTGGAATTGAAAAGACTGGAAGTCCCTCCGGCGCTCCGGTACTTGGCCTCAGCTCCAGGCGCTGCAGAAATGTAACGCCCGCTGCCATTGGTGAGGCCACCTAGGAATACAGAATGACCGGATAGTGTTGTATTACTGGCGGCAGTTGAGCATGATTGTTATGAATGTAACACTGCATGCCTTGGGAAGCAAGAAAAAAGCTGAAAAATATTCTATTTTTTAAATAATTCTATAAAATGAATAATATTCTGGCCACAGCAGCGGCCAGTAGCTCCCATGAACTCCGCTATTTTAATTGGTTATCTTTTTGCCTTGGTTACTACAGAACGTATGACCTAAGAGAGATACGCTCATCAACTTCAGAGAAAGGAAGCGCATGGATTAGATAAAGTGCAGTGGGCCTTGAGACAATCATCTTCCGACCACCCAGCTCGACCAGCCGGTTCAAGCTCCACCAAGGGCAATGTGACCCGGCTGATGTCCGGAAAGTGGAATGGATGAAATAGGACTCAGGATGGCACAGCAAGGGGAGATCAGAGACTGTTGTGCCCACATCTTGCAAAAACCTGGCTTCATTGCACCATCCCGGATCAGCGTGTTCCACGCTGACAGTGCGCAGAATTGGGGTGGGACGAAAAGAGGCAGACTCTGCGTTTGCATCGGTAATGCTTGGTGCTCAAACACAGTCAAAGTTGAGGGGCAATGTTTCTTTTATGTTGAATCTTTCATGTTAAGATGCAGGTCATGTCTTCACAGAGAATGTCCCAGTGTTTTTGTTGCTGCTGTTTACATTCCTCCTGATGCCAATTCAAAAAATGCACTACTATTTGTTTTATTTTTCTTGTGCAGCATGAAAGGACTACAAGTGCATTTCGTTGTGCAACCCTGTGTTGTACAATGACAATTAATGTGCCTTGAAATCAAATCATGTAAAACGTAGCAAAGGCTCTTTGTCTCTGGGAAAGCATAGTGAGTGACCTTTAATTGAATTAATGAATTTATACTGAATAAGCTTGTGAAAAAAGCACTACTGGGTGTAAAATATCTTCTTTAATCAACTATGTCAAGTAAAATGTTCACTATTCCTATGCCATATACAATATTAAATGAAGTTAACCGTTCACACCGTACAGTAACATGAGCGGTTTAAATTAGCTAGATACATGGTTTAACGTAATTTGCTCTTACCAGTGTATCACAGTGTGTACTTTGTCCATAGCAATCCCCATCAAACGGTCCCAAAACATCCCAGTTAGATAGTGAATGTCGTACACAGTCCTTTTAAATCTTTACAATCTTTCCCCGAAAGCAGGCCTGTCGTTTTGCACGACCCATATTTTCTTTAAAACTTGCCATTTTCCGCGTGTAGCTTGCTAGCTCGAAGTTTGTCGTTATTGTTTCCCGAAGCGAAAAGAGTTTGAGAACGACAACACACAGAGCGGTAGGTGAGCAACATAGATGTCAGGCAATTATCCTGGAAATATACTTCCGTTAATACAGACTACTATTCCCATAAATATAAGGCTTACCTAGGTGAAGGCTGGAAGAGGATCCATGAGAGGAGGGCAGAGAAGGTGGAGGAGTGAGTGGAGAGTGACCTGGTGTGAGGCCAATGGGGCTGGGTGAAGAGGAGTAACCAAGGCTGTTGTAAAAGGGTTGGCCAATGGGAGTTAAACTGCTGCCGCCGCGTTTGTATAGATCAGAACTTGCCAGCAGGGAGTCCCTGCGAGATACACTGCTACTGGTAGAGCTGGATACTGCAAGAAAAAAAAAAACAGTGTGGGAAAACAGACTCCTAAAAGTAAAGTTTCTTTAATCCCCATGTAGCTTGTGGCTAAGTCACTGACCAGAAGAGCCGAAGCCTCCAAGAGCAGAGCCCAGGCCTACGCCGAGGGAGCCGCCAGTACTGCTGAAGCCCAGGGAGGAGCTTTGTGGTGGCGGCGCAGCAGAGGTGTGTGAGAACAGGGAGCTGCTCTGAGAAGTGTTAGGGACTGATCCAGAGCCGTAAAATGAGCTAGAAGGCAGGCCGCTGCTCTGTGGGGGAGCCTGCTGCTGCTGCTGCTGCGGTTGAGGTTGAGGCATGGAGCGGTACAGCCCGTTGCCTGGAGGACCAGACATATTGTTACCGGAGCCAGATGCTGACACCGCAGCTGCTGGTGGCGGGAGAGAGTAGAGTGTGAGGGGTAAAAGCAGAGCTGAGGTCAGAATTACCTATTTTTAGAATTAGAATTTAGAATTTAACCTAATTAAATAAGAACAGGGAGGAGTAGATATACATACTGAAATTATGACAGGTGGACTAGTACTTACCAGCTTGTGCTGCTGCAGGGTTGATGAGTAGAGGGGTCTGGACTAGACGAACTGGCCCACCAAGACCAGCACGGGCACCAGGGCCCATCACCAGGGCCCCAGTCTGGTCATAATAGGCTGCAGGGGCCAACACT
Source organism: Sander lucioperca (assembly GCF_008315115.2). Lineage (NCBI taxonomy): Eukaryota > Metazoa > Chordata > Actinopteri > Perciformes > Percidae > Sander > Sander lucioperca. The sequence continues at coordinate 12,341,378 of NC_050191.1, forward strand.
TGATAACCTGGAAAGATAAGGAACATAAAAAAAGGTGCTTAGCAATTATGGATTACTACAAATTAAACAATTTATAAAGTCACTCAATAAGTAAGGTGTTTAGTGTTAGAACAATGACTTAAACGTACATATTACTATAAATATATATATATATATATATATATATATATATATATATATATATATATATATCTATATATATATATATATATATATATATATATATATCTATATATATAAATAAAATCTTAAAAAGAGCAGTTCAAATGACATCAAGTAGTGAAGATAAATGTGTTACCAGACATTCCTGCGTATGCCAATGCAGGGTTTGCAGCAGCTGCTGCAGCTAGCGATTCCTGCTGGCTCTGTTGGCCTTGCCCAGGTGTAAGAGGTCGCTGGTTGTTTCCTGTGCGCATCACCTGGAGGAGATGGTAAGGATACTGTCACACCCACAGGCTACCAAAATACTGTTTGAAAGTTCTCAAACATATTCTGCATTTAAAGCGCCTGAAAACTTGGTTTCAAACTTATGTATTTCTATATTAGATTAAATATTTAAGACTAAATGAGTAACAGTTAAAGTTCAGCTAATCTTCATCAGGACCATGTGGGTTTGGTTTGTTCAGATTTGATTACAGTTGCCTAGCAACATAAACAACTCCACAACTGTCATCACATTGATTCAAATGTTGCTAAATTTTGATTGGTGCACAGAGTATGTGATATCACCTTTTTCCAACTGAGCTCCACCCACTTCAAACACATGACAGAAATCCCCCTTTTGAAAAAAACTAGGGCTGTCGAAATTAACGCGATAACGAGTGTGACTGTGGGGGTTCTAATTCCCAATAATAACCGGCTCACTCTACTTTATCCCGCTTATTATTTTAATACAGCTTATTACACGGCTACTCATACAAAGGTTACCTGCTGATGTCAGGACTCAGGACAGTTAACCTTACTGCTGATGAGCACGGCTCTCCAGTGGAAGGCAGGTCGCCCCGGTGAGTGAGCTAACCATGATGGAGCTAACTAATGCTGTTCCCATTAGCTCTGTTAGCGATCCCAGTTTCCTCTACCCTCTCCCTCTTTTGATCTGCTGATCAGCAGGATGAGCACAAACATTAATATAAAAAAAAAAAGATTTTATTGATTAAAAAAATGGTCCGCCTGAGTCTATGATCAGAACGTCACCCATGGCAACGGTCTGTTATGCTTAGCAATGGTCTACAGAAATAGCAGATTGCAGAACGCCGTGATTGAACAGTCCGAATCAAGTATTGTCATAAATTGTGTTATTACCAAGTAATGTTACGTTCAGGTTAATATGCCCATGTATTGTTGCTTGATGGGCTGGAGTTTGCCATATTATGCTTTCAGCATATTTTGAACATTCAGTACCTTTGAGGTTATTCTGGAGAATATTCTAAACAGTATTTGTCATTGTTTTGGATTGTTGCAATAATAATAAACATTTGCATAAAGCAAGCATATTTGTCCTCTGCCATGTTAAGAGCTATTTTACAAACATGAAAGAAAAATCCTTTTAAAATTACATTTAGAACAGATTAAAAAAAAAAGTGTGATTAATTGCGAGTTAACTATGGAAAATCACGTGATTAATAGGCCTGTAACATTTTTTTTTTTTTTTTTAAACATAATCAGTTATTTCGTATAACAGCAATTAAAGCATTAGAGCATTTTTTTTAATGAGATTGGTCACACTATTGTTTGGATCCATCAAACGCGTTTGCTATACCCGCGAAGCATCACCTAACAGTAACGTTAGCTAGCCTATGATACTATGGATTCTTACCAGAGGACGCCCCACCCGCAGTTGCAAATCCAGTCGGCTTTTGAATGTTAAAAATCAACCGAAGCACCTTTACATGTGTTTAAGTAATGTAGTTAGGCCGTCTGTGGTGTTTAATCTACTATGGGGCTTTGTTTAATTTGTAACGTTACTGTAAATGACGCCGCTGTGGCAGAAATGGCCGTTATTAATTAACACTATGCTAACGTAGTTCCACAGGGATTTGTGCTTTTATTTTTCTAATCTGTACAGAACAACTTGTTCGCTAACTTTTGCTAAGGTCTTAAGGGGTATGACTATTGATGGTAATTGTAGATTTTGTTTAGAGGTGCCAAATTGTAATTATATAAGTGATTATTATTAGTCATATATAACAAAAGATGTATCCTGGGGTTCATTTAAAGTTTTGTTTGAAATAGTAATAAATTAATAAAAAAAAAATATTATTTCACTAAAAGAAACAATTCTATTGTTAATCGCAATTATTTCTGGGACAATTAATTGTCCAGCAAAATTTGGAATTGTTATAGGCCTAGTGATTAATCGTGATTCAATATTTTAATTGATTGACAGCCCTAGAAAGAAACACCACAAAACAGTTCTAAATTCAACAGAAAGTTAGTGTGTTTGTGTGGGACCCAATTGCTCAGAGCAAAAAGCTGAATGAGGAAAAAAGGTTTTCGGGGCCTTTAAAGCTTCCAATCAAAATCACATTTTGCATGTGAGAACCTGCTCTTCACATACATTATAGAAAGTTTATTGGAAATGCATATTGAATAATTATATAATGAAGACATCAAATCAAATGAGCATTTAAAGATCAACAAAATCTGAGTGTAACAGCCAGACTAAATATATAAACCAGAAACAACTTCTTTATTTAGCTTCAAATAATTTGGCCCTAAATTACCATATAAACTTCTCTCTTTCTTGACTAGCCTGGTCAAGCTAGTTTTCTGGCTAAGCTTTGCCTTAGGCTTAAAACAGTGTTACAATCAATCTGACAGACTGTAACTGTGTTTTCCCCATAGTACTTTACCGCTGCATTGTTAATACTAGTACTAATACTAAAAATTTGATGCATTTTACTTGCACTGCAAATTGACATGGACTGCACTTGTCTATTTAAAACCTGAGCTATCTGTTTTTAGGATATGCACAGCATTTGGATAAACATATTTTAAATGCACTGTAGTTAAAATAGCTGTTACAACACCATTTGTGCTGTTATAGCACCATTTGTTCTCTATAAATATCATTTAAAAATTAAAGAAGCAGACGCCCAGAAAGGTAGGTATAAGTTAACAGTGGTTTTGTCTTTACTCTCCATATCAGGGTTTTTCCGGGCTCAAAATGAGGTGATTACTAAAATAAAATCTCATTACTTTTTAACTGCCTGTAATAATCAGAAGATGTCTGCACTGTTTTATCTGCCCTCCTTATTCTCCTCCTTGCCTTATAAAGTAAATCGCTGATTCTACGAGCCATATCTGCAAAACTAAAAAAACATTACACTGATGGGATGTACCGTTAATTTTGGAAACCTTTAAGAAATTGGACGTGCTTGGATGCAAAATAAACAATATTCACCTGATTGAACAGCCACAAAATATCAGGGCGCTGCCTGACACATTCCTGCTGTAGGGAAACAAGACTAGGTTGAAACCTGTATATGGGTGGACCGTGTTTGATCAATGTGCTAGAGTGTCGCCAAAAGTTACACAGATAGTCAGTGTCTATATCCCCTAGATATTAAATGTTCAACTGCAATTTTCTGTAGTGGTCCCAGTAACATTTGTAATATTAAAGTGTACTGAAGTAGCACATCACACAACATGGTTAAGCTATGTTTGAGAGTGAGAACATGACATATCTTGCAAAACAATTTGATTCTGCTGGCAAAATCGTTTGAGCAACTTTTTTTTTTTTATATATAAAAACACAAATACCATCATATACTGTATACCCTGCAAAAATGTCAAGAAGGTGTGTATATATATATATATATATATATATATATATATATATATATATATATATATATATATATATATATATATATATATATATATATATATATATATATATATATATATATATATATATATATATATCCCAAGCCTACTGTGCTGATGATACAGTGCCACCACATCCGTTCATGTTTTCCATGAGGACACCTTTCGGAGTTATGTCGAGAACAGGTTTTTCCTGCATAGAGAATTAGGAGGCGGGCGCCTCAGTCAAATCTGTCCCGCCTCCTAATTCTCTATGCAGGAAAAACCCTGTCCATACTATAGACTTTATTATGTGCAGCATGTATTTTAAAGACATGACATAACCAGACTTGCATTAGTCTGCCCACATTAGCTTTGAGTTGTGTTTATAAAATAGATTAATCCTGGTGCAATTTGTCATTCAACATACGTTTTTTTAAAATGACCTCAGCTTTTCGGAGCCACCTTAATGAAACACCTCTCTGATCAATAGCACAACACTTCCTACCTGTTGTTGGCCTGGCCCTGGCCCCTGATTGGATGCTTGCTGATTAGCTGAGTGATTTGCAGTTGATGCAGCCTGTTGTTGAAAAAGGTTGGCCGGGTAAACACCCCAAGGAACACCATAGTACTGTGGTGGAACCACTGTAGGGCCTGAAGAAAACATTTTGATGTTACATACACATGTTGTACAACTGAGCAAGACAGTACTCTTTATCTGAACTTGGCACAACAGCATTTTGTATCAAAAATACATCAAATTAGAGCTTTAGCTGACAGTTAACAAAAGGGATGAAAATGTGCTGTGTGATCACCTGCAAGCGTGGCTGCTGCTGCCAGCCCAGCGGCAGTGTAGGGATCGGTTCCAGGGGGGCCAGCATTAATGATGTAAGGGTTTGGCACAAAGGCAGGAGCAAGGCCAGCTGGGTAATATGAGGAACAGTAATGTAATTCATATTTCCATATCAACTCTCATTCAAATGACTATGCCACTGTAAAAAACAGATCTCTAGAGACAAAAAGTAGTTCAACTATATTACACTACACACCGAGATGCTGCTGCTGGGCTGCAGCCAGGGCATATTGTTGTTGCTGAGCTGCAGTGAGCTGTTGAACAGTCAGGGTATTAGATCTCTGGAACAACTGGAAAAAAGAAACAAAACAAACAGATCACAATCTGCTGAGCCAACATAGTTAGATCTCTTGAAAGATGTTTTGTTTTACAACAAACCTGCTGCTGTGAGTTGTAGTCAAACAATCCTAGTGGTGTCCCTGAGGAGTCTACCTGAATCTGGTTCCCAGCATAGTCAAACTGAAGGGACTCCACACCGGCTTGCTGCTCCATACCTCCCATGTTCTGAGCCTCCTGGTTATGGAAGTCCTCAGGTGCCTTGTTTTGGGCGTGGTTGTGTTGTTGAAGGACATGTGGGTGGTGCTGTCCCATCATCTCCAACCCTGTCTGACTGGGACCCATTCTCTCCACAGCCTCAGTGGGAGAAGCTTGGCGGCTTCCAGGGGTTGGACTGAGATAGTAAAGAAGAGCATATGCCACTATTAGTACAAAACATTGCCTCAGACAGGAGTCCTAGCAACATTAATGAGACTATAAGCCTTTACATTTATATCACACATTCATTTGGACAATTTCATTATGTTTATGCTTCACTGCAATGCTCAAATGTATCAAAACATCAACATATCAATTTAAAACCACAATAGTCATAAAGCATCAAACAATAGGTAGCCATTCACCTCATGTTACAGTAAAAGGAAAACATACTTGAAATCTTTGCAGTCTCTGTCCATGCCGTTCAGTAGACCTCTTCCGTTGGCTTTAGCAGGATCATTCTCATCTCCCACCTTCTTCTCTGGGCTCTTGTCCTCTTCAAAGGGGGACACTTTCTCTTGGACATCAATCGTGTCTCTACCATCTTGGTCAACATCTCCTCCACCCTGTATTTATAAACATATTAAAAAAAAGATTAGGTAAGACTATGTGCCACTCTTGAGAATAAGTGTTAAATAAGAGATGCCCCTCCTTTTGAGTTAGAAGTGAGACAGAAGGTCAACTCACATAGCCACCATTCCTGTAGCGACCATCCATCTTGTCACCAGGAGAAGAGCTCAGGACGTACTCCACCATGCTCACCCCCAGGCCTCCACCTTCTGAGCGAGGTGAAAGCACAGAATTGGCATCACCATTGCCATGGAAAGTCTGGCCTGGTCGCCGCTGCACCATGATTGGCTGAGACACTGAATGATCTGAATGAAAAGCTGTGATCAAATATCTAAATAGTTATATACATAAATTATAGCTGTTTAAAGACCCAGTCAGATTAAGGAAACACTAAAAAAAAAAAAATCATAGTTAATGGGTGATGCACGATGCCATTGGAATATCAGATCTTATGATTTCATTATCTTGAAGAAAGAAAAGCTACATGAGAATACAGCTCACAAAGATATAGGAGCCACTCACGAGATGATCCCCATGCATTGTCCCTCCACTCCTCTCCAAGAAGCATCCCTTTCCTTCCATCCTTGGCCAGCTCATCAGAATCCCAGAGCTTTTTTGCTGGCAGAAGCTACAAATAAATTGTACATATTTTCTAAGCATTAAAGTCATGGCATGTCAAGTGCAATGTAATATTTGACATCAACAACCATAGCTTATTTAAAATTTGATGTATAGAGAAATGCATGACATATGTGAGCAACAATGTATTGTGGTATTTTAGGGCACAGGAGCAATGGAAAAGAGCGAGTAGTATAGAGAGAATGACAGGCTGCAGCTGGGAATCAAAAGATGATGGGAAATACTGTTAACATTTTTTTTTAAATTGACCTCCACAGTGTCAAAATGCAAAAAGTTTGTTCTTGTTTCCCAACTTGGTTGCAAGTTATAGAAGCTTGGCTGGGAGCTTCATGGAGACAGCTAGCTGCCTTTTCGGCTGTCAGAGTGAGCTTCAACTTGTTATATTAACTTCTAATAGCTGTATTTTCATTAATGTGAAAACCTGCAATAAACAGTTTGCTAATAAACCGTTCAGCCTTTGCAACAGAGCCACTTTACTACACGTTTTTTCTCTGTCGATTTGCGTGTGTCGTAAATACTGGTTCTTTATATAGTCTTGGTCAGCTAAACATTTTTTCACTCCAAGTCATTCACCACCAAAAATCTTTCAGTATGAACACTTATCACTATAGACTTATGGTGGCTGTAAGATTTTAGTTTGCTCCTTCGTGGAGAACACGTCATTGCATTTTATGCTCAATGATTGCAACTACTGCAATGCAGAGTTATAGTGCATTTTTAAATTGATTCACCCATACACTATAATCCACTGACACTAAGCATACACTACTTTCATGTCAATACTAACATACAACCCTGTCAAGCGTGCAAGCATGAGTTGATTTCCTTCTGTTATAGCGGCTGTTTGCCGCTCTTGCATTGGTCACAAAAGCTGCTTTGTCCTAGCTTTATTTAATCATGTAAAATGGAGCAAAATACAGATGTCTTACAGCTATCTTTCATGTCTAGAGTAAGTTTTTCATACAGATTTTCATTTTGATGTATTGCTGTACTTTATTGATGAAAGACAAAACCCCTTACCTCTCCCATGCCCCTCGACTCCAAAGCAAGAGCTTGGAAGTCATAGTTCATTTCATCCACAGCACGGACCTGAGACATAGGACGAAAAACTGGACTGTAAACAAAAAAAGCTAAAGCTAAATACAAAATATGGCCTTACAATTTTCAAGAGGCCCCTCAGCCAACAAAAGCTTGTTCAATACAGAGGCACTCAACATGAAGTATCTGAATAATCATCACAATACAACCACATACAAACAAAAAACACAATGTGTAAATCGAAATGTGTAAGCCTAATAAGATATCAATAAGTGATCCTAATCACCAAAGTACAACTCTGTCAAGACAGATTTTCATACAGTGGTTGAGTCATTGTTAGTTTTCTGCATTGAGGTTGATGGTGCTGGAACTAATTTGGATGTAAAGGTTACAAGCAGATGAAGATTAGAATCATAGCCCTATAACATTACATTAAAGGACAAATCAACAGTGGTGCTGCATCCAATTACTTTTTTACTTTCCCCCCTTCTGATTGTGTGTGCGTGCATGTGAAAAGTGGGGGTGTCAAATACAAAACTTCACTCTGGCGTGCCTGTGGGCCTTTGTCATCTCAAATGAAGATATTTGGCATGAAACACTACAGGTTACACCATTAACATATTTAAAAGAATACTGCAATAATGCAACATTAACCTGGATAGTATCTGCTGTAAAGAACACAAAGAGAAAAAAGGTGGCCCAACAATAACATCTTTCTTTTCATCAGGCTGAGTGATAACCCATGCCCAATCCACTGTCTGCATGCACGGGGGCCGGTTGAACAAAGGTCTCAGACATGCATAGGAAATGGGGACCTAATATGCTAACTGAAGAGGGACCATTGCACAGTTAATGGATTGAGACAGATTCATAGGCCAATAATTAGAAGCTTGGTGTGTTGCTACAGGTACCTGTACAAAGATAAAATTCAATCCAGGAAGTCCAGTTTGTGTAACAAATTCATACATTTGAAGACTTTTCACATACCAAAACAATGCACGGCAGTTTAATACTGTAAGACAGGATATTACAAGTCCGGCCGGTTATCACAGTGACAGCCACTCTCCTGCTCTGCCAACACAGTGGCCAAAGCACTGAGGCCTGTACTACGAAGCAAGATTTGGCGTTAACGAACGAGGTGACTTCAGGTTCAACCCAGAGTTTTGTGTATCACGACGGTGGATCACTTGTAACCGGGTTAAATCGCCGTGGTAACTTATGCTGAACAGCTAACCTGCTCGGGAGCAGGTTATGTTGGAGATTAGAGATCAAGAAGAAAGATATATTTTCAGCGGAGGGAATTACGTATAGGCAATCTGTCGGCTTCTTGAGCCGTGTGTTGCCAACGCCACACATCGGTTTGAATTATGTTTTTATATTTTTTTAATTTTCTCTCACGATCGCTTACCACTGCCAGGGTTGTAACTGATAATATAATAGGCTAAAGCAACGACAGTTTATGGAAAGCACAAGTGTAATTATGGTCAGATATTGTTCCTGACTGATATTGATAAGCATGATTTACGCATAACAAAGTCGGCTTTTTTGCCAGCTTTCCTTCCTGCGTTTTGCCTGTAAAACCGTGTCTGTGTTCTTCATATTTACGTAGTATTATAGTTTGCTCTTCTTATGTAAAATATGCAGCTCTGGTAGAGGTTTGCGATTGGTCATGCTGTGCAAACACCGCCTCTTTTATGTGAACACGCGTGTCGCTGGATTGGGAAACCCTGGGTTGATTGAACTAGTTGTTAACCACCGTCGTGACACGTTATGCAGGACAGCGGTTGTTAGGTTAGGTGAAGCCGGGTAACTGAAATAAATCCAAAGCATGTTGATCTTGATTCGTAGTACAGGCCTCTGGTCTCACAGGATTTGCTAACTGTGAATGTGGAGGCTGCTTTAAAAAAACAACAAAAAAAAACGCAGTGCTATTGCCGTCTTGCACACCTAGGTGTATATGTGTTTGCACTGTTAAGCGTGTTTTACAGTAACCGCAGCCCAGCTGGCACGCGCATATGTGACGTCATGAAATCGTCCTAACTATTATACCCGCGCTGGTGGTCACGACACTAGTTGCAGTCTTCTCCTGAACAGAGGTGGCGCTAATGAGGAAAGGCTACCGACTTTGCTCTTTCTACGGACTAGAAGAAGAAGATAAACAACGGCATTTCGGCATGACACAACAACGGCACGTTCATGCTTCCCGTTTCCCCTTTGTCGTGCACCTCGGCTCGTGCGCTATAAATCTGGGCGCGCCAGCAAGATCTACGGAATTTTGACGTCTCAATGGCGCGCGCCAGGTTGGGAACGGCCACTATTATTCACCTCTTACAGACTGGTGAACTGTTCAGGGTGTACCCCAGCTCTCAATCAGTGTGTGCTGGAATAACCAAATTCGGAGACTGGATGGACCCAGAACTCTAATAAGGGTCGCCATTAGGGCTGGGCGATATATCGATATTAAATTGATATCGTGATGTGAGACTAGATATCGTCTTAGATTTTGGATATCGTAATATCGTGATATGACATAAGTGTTGTCTTTTCCTGGTTTTAAAGGTTGCATTACAGTAAAGTGATGTACTTTTCTGAACTTACCAGACTGTTCTAGCTGTTCTATTATTTGCCTTTTCCCCACTTAGACATTATGGCCACATTACTGATGATTATTTATCTAAAATCTAAGTGTGAAGATATTTTGTTAAAGCACCAATTGTCAACCCTAGAATATCACCGCAATATCGATAGAGGTATTTGGTCAAGAATATCGTAATATCTGATTCTCTCCATATCGCCCAGCCCTAGTCGCTATTATAAAGGATTTTTTAATTCTCTTAACTTTGATGGAGGAGTGAGGAGGTGAAAGGCAACAAGAGCATCCTAAACAGTAAGTCTAAAAGGTGTGGGGACACAGAGCTGACAGCCAAACGTCGGTAAAAAAGGCAGTTGGACTAATCAGTCTCCCCAAATTGGTCCAAAAAAATGCCTTGGAACACACCAAAGCGACGAGACGTAATACGTCTCCATAACAGCAGGTGACGCTAATCTGTATGGTCGCCCAAAAATGAAAACCGGCAGCTGATTGGACAAACGCGTCACATGGGTCTGACTTCTCCGGAAATTCAAAGACACACTGCCATGGCAGCTTGTTCAGAATACGATCTCATATCGAACTAAAATAGTTCACCGAAACATGTTTCTGAAAACATTTTAAAGCGAGAAATAGGCCATGCAGTTGCTGAATCTGTCTCCATTTCAGATCAACAAAGGTCAGTTTAAAAGATTTGTCAGATTTTGAGAGACTCCAGTCTAGATTCCGCTTCCCGTTTCGGGGTTAGCAATCTACCAATCAGATGGATCATTTGAGTCCGACTGCTGGCAGTGCCCGCCCTGTCAATTATACATGTTAAATCAGCCAAAATGAAGGACAACGGCCCCTCGGACGGACGACGGCACGGAACACACCGAACACACTCAAGTCACTGACCTTGCCAGACTGTCCAACGGCCGATTATCGGCTCTGTGTCTCCACACCTTTACTGAACGGACAAACTCCTTCACTGGAAATGTATTATTGACTAGATGCTGCAGTTTATCTGATACAAATTCAAATGAATTACTGGTATCAACGAATAAAGCACCAACTCAACTGTAGCAAATATTTTCTGGATTTTGTATTCCAATTTATCTATTGAAAATTATATAAATAAATCTAGATTAATTTATAGAATCTAATTATTTTAGCAGTTAGAGTAGCAGCCTTTTCTTGGCTGTGTTCTTCAGAAACAAACACTATAATTGCCTGTTGGTATAATTTTTGTACACTTTTCATAAACTGATTTTTTTTTTTTTTTTTTTTTTTTTAATGCCTTAATGCTTGCCAACCTACATTTTCATCTCAAATTAGTAATTGGTTTTTAAATTACGAAATCTTAGCATTTCTTTCCTATGAAATTAATGTAATTATATTTATGGAGTGCTGCATCTCACAGCATTAGGCTCTACCAACAAAAGCCACTGACATTTTTGCATGCTCTAACTTCAATAAAACATGCCTAGAAGAAATGGTAGTTGATGAATGGCTGGCATCTGGTGTAAATCATCACCGATTAACTAAGCATGTGAAACATGTGACCTAGTGCCACTGGAATCTAACAGGGTCTTATTGTTTGGGCTACACATCACATTAGGCATTCAACCTCTGACACAGCAATTATTGATACAATATCCAGTGAGACTTGCAGCCTTGGCTGATCCAAAATACTGCTGTCTGTACCTCTAACTTGCACAAAATTAAATACAGTACAATAACGGAACACCCTTTACCTGATCAACATGATTGGCATCACCAGTTGGCCAGCGATGCTTGCTGGGTGTGCAACTTCCAAGCTGCTCTCCGGGCTGCCTCTGAAAGAAGTATCCAACTGTGGCATCATCCTGAGATCGTCCACTCAGTGGAGGCTGCGGGGTACCTGGGGTGGGGTTAGCAATCCTGTCCATGCCCTGTAAATGTGGGACTCCAGCTTGTCCAGCTCCCACAACTGTGGCTAGGGGCCCTCCAACATGAACTCTGACACCTCCAGTCTCAGGAGCGCCATTTGCATGCAGCATCCCACCTCTCGTCTCCTGCCAGGCCACGTCATTCATACCTAGGATGCTGCATGGAACGCTCATTCCACGGGAAAGCCTACACAAAACAAAATATACAATCATACGAGTATTATGTTGACATGAATATGCAGTCTTGTTATATCGCCTTTTTGTGCTGTTCTGCATAATAGCATATATGACTTGTAGTCTACCAAAGTTACTGCCCGACACAAATAAGTCAGATATATAGTTTAAGTTACATTTTATATCAGTATAAAGCCAATGTAGCACCCATTTTAACGTGACAGGTTACTTTATTCTGGTAGGCTTTTAAGCAATTAAAGCTTTAAGTTACAACATGTGACCTTTACTAATGTGAGCTTTGAGACAAACCAACTTTTTAAGTAGACTTTAGGAAAAGGAAGCACCTAAATAATAATAATAATAATAATAATAATAATAATAATAAATAAATTATAATTTCAAAAATTCTACATGAATAACAGGTACAACTTAATTGTCTTCGCCGGGACATGGCTTAATCCTGCTGCTCTATGGTTGAAGATTGAAACGTTAGTTTGGGTCAACAGATGTACATTTTCAGGATAAAGCCTGATATCCGGCGCGCAGGCTTTGTCCCTCACCTTACGCTCTTGTGTTGCCGTTCTCAAAATCTCTTCACTAAAACATTTTTTTTCTTAAATCACCATTGTGTCACCTCCTTCAGTGATAATGACTTAACAGCTCTTTATTTAAATGAGCATCTTCGCGATTACAGCTTTAATGTTGCCCTAAATATTCAAATGTAGTTACATGCTTGCTCAAAAACGGGACATTAACATCAAATAGTAAGTCTAATTTGGCGGTTTGCTAATTTACGAATAGGCAATACGTAAGTACAAAACAGGTGAATGACATTATGCTGATGCCTTGCAAGACCAAGAATGCTAGGTAACATCGTTAGCCTAGTGTTAGCGGGTGATAATGGCTAACGCTACCATTAATGCAACGTTACTAATGATTAAAAAAAAAAAAAAAACACTCGAGGCAAACCTATTACGTTAACACTGCTGATTTTTGTTTTCCACGGTAAGAGCTGTCGACAGATTTATTTATTTAAACTAGTTAACGTTACAACGGCATATCCAACATTATTGGTCGTTGTAGCAAACAGACGTGCAAGCCTTTCAGCAAGCTGGCTAACCATAGCTAAAGTAGCTAACCTGGCCAACAAGACCGCGGCTAACAAGAAAGCTAACTTTGAGGCTAAATGATTTAGCTACGTTTTAAATTGTTAATAGCCAACCGTGTGTCCCCTTCTTGCTTTTTACGTCCAGTCCTTAAGTGGCATTAGCGGATATTGAACAGTTTTATTGTTAGCTATGTTACTTCGCTAGAGTGAGCATTAGCAACCTCCTTCGCTAACAAGCTAACCGCAGCGGGCCTGCTCTGTTTATTATTGGTAACGTTAGCTAGACATCAAAGTTAAATCCGTGAATTTACCTTTGTTTTACAGTAAGCCCGTGTGCTCCCGTGTTGGACGGAAAACCAGTTATTGTCTTGGCTCGAAATACCACATTGGTTGAATGCAACAAGCCAAATAAACCAAAATAGCTAATCTAAGAGCTAGCGGAAGCTAATTGCCAAGTTGGTGTTGTGCGAGCTAAAACATCAAGCAAACACTCAGTGGCTAAACAACATGGCCCCCCTTCAAGTTCCAAACAGAGGGGCCTTAACCGCTAAACAAAAGGGGAAATACTCACACCACGGCAGTCGCGTTTAAATCATTCGCTTTACAAAGCCTTTGCTTTCGATGTGAACAAATAAAGAGGAGATACTTACGCGTGTCGTTTTGATAGAGGGTCTATGCTTGTTGCACGCCGTCAACCCAATTCTATATTGTTTTGTTTCCTTGGAGAGAGCGGTGATTTAGCAAGGCTTGATAGTCAAGGCTAAGAGTTTGCCTACGCTAGTGCCCCCTCCCTGTAAATAGCGTAAACTACGTAGACATGCGTATAAAGCCAATGATGATTTGCCTTCCCAGCGTAGGCTACCGTTTGTACACAAAGGTAACATAGACAACGTTAGCTTATTTAATGTGCATAGCAAGCTGTCATCCAACATTTTATAAATGAGCACTTTACATTCCCCTAAGCGTTTCCATATTGCTGCTGGATATTTCTTAAGACATTTTTGGATAGCGTTAAAAATGGTTGACCCAGTAACAAAAGTAGCTCTGTATGTTTAAAAACAATCCGGATATGGGAAATGTTGTAATGACGAGAATAATAATACAAGTCGCGTCAATGGAGAATTACAAAAAATCCTGCGTAATACATCATCATGCAGTTAGATTTGGTTGATATTGGCTGATCCTGAGTCGGATGGTCCTCGTGGTGCTTGACCCTCCTCTACATAAGGAAACCCCGATGAGATCCAATCACCTCCTCTTTTACAAACTGTGATCTCACCTCCCTATTTCCGATTGGATTGCTATATTTAGGAAACCACCCTATGCTTTATAAAGAGATCGCAGTGGTTCTTGATAAATGTTCTGGAGTTGGTAGACGGGAGAACCTTATGGGACAAGTTTTATTTAGAGTAGCATACTAAAACAGAGGTAGTGAGTAGGCTACACCGGGAACATCTTCATTCTTAATGTCACATTTAAGCGAGAGGTAGGAAAAGGCAGGAATGGCAGACATTAGGAAGAAACTTGTCGTGGTGGGGGACGGGGCAGGTGGGAAAACATGTCTACTGATTGTCTTCAGCAAAGACGAATTTCCTGAGGTGTATGTTCCGACTGTATTTGAGACATATGTGGCGGACATAGAGGTGGAAAACAAGCAAGTCCAGCTTGCTTTGTGGGACACAGCTGGGCAGGAGGACTACGACCGGCTGCGCCCCCTCTCCTATCCGGACACCGATGTCATTCTGATGTGCTTCTCCGTGGACAGCCCGGACTCGTTGGAAAACATCCCTGAAAAATGGGTGCCTGAAGTCAAACACTTTTGTCCGAATGTACCAATTATATTAGTGGCCAACAAGAAAGATCTGCGCAACGATGAAAACGTAAAGAACGAGCTATCCCGGTTGAAGCTGGAGCCCGTGAAAGCAGAGGATGGCCGGGCCATGGCCATGCGCATTGGCGCATATGCCTATTTGGAGTGCTCTGCCAAAACCAAGGAAGGGATCTGGGAGGTATTCGAAACTGCAACACGGGCAGCCTTACAAAAACGGAAAACACCTTCAGAAAGTTGTCTTAAATGCTGTGTTTTGATGTGAATCGGCGCTAACTGGAGAATCGTGAAGCGCAGACAAGGCGCTTCCGCCGCTGGGATCTGTGTCTGAACATGTAGGCCTACGGGAAGTGACCATGGTTTGATTACTCCCTTATAATCAGACAACCTTGGTTATACTAAAACAGATGACTGCAAACAAGTTGTTTTGAACACATCCGTTGATCGTCTGATACCGGGGTGTGTGTGTGTGTGTGTGTGTGTGTGTGTGTGTGTGTGTGTGTGTGTGTGTGTGTGTGTGTGTGTGTGTGTAAAATGCACTGCTTACTGCATGTTCTTTGTGCGTCACATGATCCCAGTCTGGCCGGTGGAGGGATAAAAATGACAAACAACATGGAAGTGGACGCCTTATTCACTAATTTTCCAATGTGGACATGTCCTTTTCAAAGGCCTGCTTTCGAGCCAAGGTTTAAATTGCTCACTTCTTGTGTTTCAAAGTGTTTGCATATAGGCAATGCCTTACTGCCAAAGTTATAATAAGCAAAGCAGTACAAAAATTGCACTCGTTATTTATGTCCACTTTGTATTTACAATACAATGACTGTATTTAGTTGGTGAAATTGCACAGCATCTGGACACTATAATTCACAGAAAGCTTTGATAGAAGTTCGAGTCAGTGCAAGGATGCCCATGGTGTTCTGTAGCCTGTTTCTTCTGATGTTTTACGCCATTTTCAATAAAGACAGCTTAAGTTTACGGTTAAAAAAAATCAGTTGTCTCAGGTTTGTTAGTTGGAGCCTCAACCAAAAAGTATATTTTCGACTTCACAATAATAAATGCGTAGTTGAATAGTTTCTTTTTATGCAACATGCCAAATTGAAGGTCTTAGAGACTATACATTACACATTATCCAGCCTTGAAAAGGGCTAACCATAGAACCATATTGTCCAGTGTAGTTTAGCAAGTTTTCAGGTGGCTACAATGACTCGATTTGGGAGGACATTAATTAATAATGAAGAAAAAGTCACACAAACACACTGTAGCCTGTAAATAGTACAGCCAGCAAAGAAAGGGGGGGGGGGGGGGGGGCTTTGTCCATACAGGTCACCTGAACCAAATTATCTGAACCATACAAAGTAGGTAATACAGTATCCCACCATGTTTCTGAACTCTGAAATCTAGGTCTACCTGTCTCACATGGAGCTGGCATATCTCCGCTGTCTCAATACTTACAAAACCTGTTTGACATTTTCTAATTTAGCTACAGCTTCATTTACAGTTGTGGCGGTGATATTACCAAGAGAAGATTGAGTATTTGAGATGGTTTAGCATGTGAGTGCTTCACTCAGTGAAACGTTTTTTATTTATTTTTATTTTTACAAAATGTCATCTAAAAGAAGAGCAGGCTGTGTCAGAGCTCAATGAGCAAGAAGCACACACATATGGGATTATGGGAGAGTGTGGTAATTAAAATTTGATGGAATTGTATTATATTATTAAAACCACAGTCTTATAATAATTACACAAACTGAAACAAAAAGGTATCTGACTAAAACACTAGGCAAAAATTAAGTGTTCAGTAGTGATTTCTTTTCTGAAGATGTTAAAGTTTGTTTACAGCACTACAACTGAATTAGGAACAAAAACATCTTAATGTGTTCCTTTATGACTGCATGTACCTCACATTTATTTGGAGCTTTGAAGTTAGCAACAGAAATCAATGTATTTGAATTTATTCGTCATAATTGTGTAAGAAATTTAGCTCAAGTCTGATCTGACTAGAAATGTTATGTTACTTTTCCCTTACAGATGGTGGGAGTGCTTGTTCAAATGACAGCTATGATTATCTATTACAGACAGTGTTGCAACACTGGAAATTCAGGGTAAAACCCTGGTGGATTTACTATGCACTTTATTATCTTTGCTTTAAACATGTCATTTTCTGTGGTTCAGTAAACAAAAGTAACCATAGTGAAGATGAATCCGAGTTTAAAAAGAGTATCTTTTATAAATCCAGCCAGAGTCACAATGGCGTAAAAGTCACATTCCTCCCTGTCTTCTGTTGCTGGGTTTTTTGCTGACTTACAGGACAGGAATGCATTGTGCTGGACTGGTTAATTTTCCCACACTGGCCCCCCTCATGTGCCTCATTTCCAATGTTGTTAGGTTATTATTCACTGATCAGACAAAGCAGAGCATGTTTTTCTTTAATTTTCTTGTTTTGAAGAATAAAAAAATGGAATTTTGGAGAAGAAAAATGCTGAAAATGTGCCAAACATATTTATGAGTGTGTCAAATTATGACCACATTAATGTAATGACATCATTTCGTTTGAATGGAACAATGACATTTGTTGTTAGGAAAAACAATCCAGAATGTAAGGGAACAAGCGGTACTGTTTTGGGAAAGCCAATAAAAAAAATCAGTTTGTGTCACCATCTCTACTCTCCATTATTTTGCCTCATTTGCTCACATTAAAGACAAATGCTTAGTGTCGTGTTGCAGCTGGCATTAGTTCCAACGTACTTATTGACAATAATATGAACTATTTTGTGAATTACATCATCCATTGCATTTGTAATTTTTTTCTGTTTTTGGTAGGATACATTCCCCATAACTTAAATATAAGTTTTATGATCAGTGGTGAAGTACAGTTTTGAGGTACTTATACTTTACTTGAGTATTTCCATTTTATGATACTTTATACTTAATATTGTACTTTTTACCCCACACAATGGATCTAAAAGCTATAGTTGGTAGACACTTGGCTGATTATTATTTTGTAAACAAAACATATGAGTTTAAAACTTATGATGCATGGTTATAGAATGAACTACTTAGCTTGTGAAGTATATCAGAACAGCTCCACCCCAGACCCGTTCAGTTTATTTGACGTTTTTGCATTGGCCTGGCGTTGAGCTTTGGGTCCCCCGGTGACCCTCGCGTACTTGTGATGTCATTTCATGTGAACTGGCACGGGGGGTCCCAGAGGCCCGTGTTGCGATCGAACGCGTTTGGACAGGCTAATACAAAATGTAAATAAACTAACCAAGTCCCCATGACACGCAGGACAGTACAAGGGTTAAAATACTGCATACACTGTCCAGCAGAGGATGCAGCTGGACAGGATAGTCAATACAGCCTCAAAAATCATTGGCTGCAAACTCTCCCCCATTTGTGAGATCTGAGGCCCGTACCCACCAGAAAGGCCTAAACATCCTACAAGATGAGACTCACCCTTGCCAACTCCCTTTTCACCATCCTCCCATCAGGGAGAAGGTTGAGAGCTATTAAGATATACAAAAACCTCCCGCTTTCTCAACAGCACATACTGCAGAGCCATTAAATCTCTAAACAGCTCTCCATCCCTGAACCAGTACCTCATGAAAAAAGGTTCTCCTAACGAGCCTGTATAATTTGTATATCTCTTTACACTGGTTTTATAATACTTTTCTATATGTTTTTATGCCACCCATACTAGCGTTATTTTATCTATTTATTGTAAAGTTGTGGATTTGCGCTCTGCATCCCTATGCACCATGTCACTTTAACCTGACATCTGTCACTCTAGCCCTCTTTTTTTTATCTGCCTGTGTCAAGTGTGATTCCGTGTGGGATACCGTATGTGTATATATTTGCTCTATGTTTTTGTTGTGATTTGTTGATGTCCTGTCATAAGCACACTGAAGCAAATCCCTAGCAACTTGCACCGAGTTGTATGGCAATAAAGTATTGAATCTTGAATCTTGAATAACTGTGTTATGTTATTTTGCTTTTGATATTTTACACATATTTAGCTCATAATACTTCAATACTTTTACATAAGTAAGATTTTAAAAGCACTTGCAATGGTGTATTGATATACTGTTGTATCACTTATTTTGCCCAAGTGAAGGATCTGAATACCACTGCATACTGTATGATTACACATCATAGCCATCATTTGATAAAATAATTCATGTATTTCAAAGGGTGAGTTCATCTTAGAACTTAGCTTTTTATTATTGTTAACTGTCAAACTGACTCACTTATTCTCTTTGCTTCATGATAAGAGAGATTTTTTTGTCTTAGAAGCTATTTGTGTCTGCTAAATTTAGACCCCTAGGATACAAATGGGCATATGACAGCAGTGCATAGTGAGCTTTTTGTGACTGTGTTCAGTATTTAGTTTTTTAAAATATTGAATAACTATATATTTGTGAGTTTGAGGGGAGCAACTTTGACTCAAACTGAAGTGCTTCATATCAGGAAAATGCCAACATTTTTATTGGGAGGAATACTCAATGTGAAGAATTTAACAGTGTGTAAAAACTATAACATACTACCGTAGTTTACACTCCTAATTTTATAAGCCTACCAATGCATTAGTATTTTTAGATATGTATGTTTAATTATATACAATAAATGCACAAAGATGTTCAGTATGCAGTACAAACTGTCTTTATTGAAGGCCACATCTTTTATTTTAAATAGTACAAGACACAATGGTAGCACGGTAGGACCTGAACAACTGGGAGTCTACTGTGAAATAACAAAATTAATAATTTGAATAACAGAGTAGAGAGACGAGCATCATGGTTACACAACAGATACAATCAATGCAAACACTGTAGTATATCAGCCACTGTCAGTTAGATGAATTTGGCAACAAATGGTAAAGGAATGTCAATCTCCATCTGTCTGTCACCTACTCTCACAAATGGTTCAACATATTTGCTTTTCTCCTTAAGTGTCTTAATGACATTGTTGTGGAAACCATTAACACGTTTTACCAATAAATCAATCCAAGACTGGATGTCAGCTTGAAGCTGTTCAAAAGACATGTCAGCCAAAATAATCTGGAGTTTAGCTCTCACAGCTTTTAGATATACTACAACAATTTTGCAGGCCTCTTCAACCTGCCTGGTAACATCAGCCAGGACAGGAGAGTTGATGGCATCATTGTACACATCAGTCACAAAAGTATAGAGCTTCTCTACATTCTGAGATTTAAGGGTTTGGAGAAACTTCTCACTTTGTTCAGTGGTAAACTGCACAAATGCAGAGAATTTGTTAATGATATCTTCCAGCTGGATTTCCCCCAGTTTCCTAACAGTGGCAATCACTTGGTCCTGAATTTTCATCAAAGCTACAAACAAGTCATCAAGAATTTCTCTTCCTCTGACAACATGGTTAGAGCTAGGAAGGGTGAATTCAATGGCTTGGAAATAATCAAGGACTGCTCTAAACATGGAGGCAAAGTACTCTGGAACCTTATGAACAGCCTCCTCAGATACATCCGCAACAAAAGCACTACACTTCTGGTAGACCTCAAGCCCAGACAGCTTCTGTTCATACCCAGGAATCTGGAACTTGGTTTCTTTCAGGAATTTAACGACTGCATCAAGAACAATTTCAACTTTCTTTTGGTACACTCTGAGGATCAAAATGGTCTTATCTGTGACAGTTGTCTCAATATAATGATTTACTGCTACAAGGTTGTCAAAAGCCCACCTGAACACCATTTTACCCTGCTCTCTTGCCTGCTCAAAAGAAAGGCTACTAGTAAATCTGTAGATTGTGTTATATGTCCTGAAAGCAAGATCAGACACCATTTCCATGACAGTGGGCACCTGTTTCTTCAGGCCAAGCATCATCTCATATGGCATCTCCATGTTCCAGGTTGTCTGAAGGTTCAGCTTCTTAGAGTTAATCACAGACATCTTCAGACCCAATATATCAATGTCGGTTGTTGGCTCAGACTGTGGGGAAAAATTAAACATGAAACAAATATTAAAATATTAATACACTATTCACATTGAAATCACATTTGAAGGTTATTAGTAGGCAAACAAGTAAGCAAAAGTTATCTTACCGGGTAGCGACCATAGAGTCTGGCTTTCACTTGTGCTGGGCGCTTAGTCTGCATTTGAAGTGCAATGAGTCCTGCAGATGGAGTGGACATAGAGACAACAAGGCCTTCCTCTGGATTTCCAGTAATCTCCTGATAGATTTCCAAATTCAGGATAGGTAGATTGACCTTTGCTGAATTGGTGATGGAGGTATCCACATTTTCATAGCTTAAGGTGATGGTGCTGTCATGGTTTCCCTCAAGCATTGAATGTTTTACAGACAGGACAGAGGCCATTTTAAATCCGCCGACTGTGTTCACATTGGTTTTGCCCTCAATCTTTCCGGTCAGAACCTCAAATTCAGAGGTTGAGGAAGCATCGAGTGTAAGGAGAATGCTGTCCTGGTTAAGGATGCTGGCATCAGTTTTGAGCGTGACCATTGCGGTTTTCATGGAAAACTCATAGGTCAGATCACCCAGTACTGGAATCCTGATGCTCTGAATTTTGGGCAGGGTGATTTTTGGAAGGGTCAGCTTACTGAGGGCAGATGGAACATGCAGAGCAGGCATTGTGATGAGACTGACATCGGGCAGGGGAATGGTAAATGTGGACATCTCAACATTCATCACTGGAACTTTGTAGGCAGGGACTGTAATGGTTTTGGGCAGCTCAATGCTATACTTTTCATACTCTGCCTTTGCTTGGTCATAAGATGTAGCCAGAATGGCAGCAGTCTTATCCTTGCCGATGAGCACTTTCTTGTGCAGAGTCTTGACATTGTTATTAATGTAATTGATCACTGGATCCACATTAATGTCAATGGTGATCATCTCAGGGCTCTTCATGTACTTCAGCTTGGAGTTCATGTCAAATGTCTGCTGAGTTGTTGTCAGGAGGTAGCTCAGGCCAGTGTCTTCCCACAGAGAGTAGTCTTCCACTCCTCTCCACATACCAACAAATGGCACAGTTATTTCAGGAATGGTGATAGGCTCCTTGAGCATATCCAGATTTGCCTCTCCGTTGATCTGGGAAAATATGTTAATTTCTCTGTCACCATTGTCCATGGTGAAGTAATGGGAGTATTTGTACTGGTTGAATCTAGCCCGACCTGTCCAGCTAGCCTGCTGCATTTCAGAGTTCAGGGTCAAAGAGATGTCATTCTGGAGATCCATCTTTCCAGACAGCTTAAATGGAAGGGCAACCTTGACATTCCCCTTGTTCTTGGTGTCAAACATAAGCTCAGTAGGTGTGACCAGAGCAAGCGCAGAGTTTGAGAGAGTTCCCTCAACCTGTCCAGCTAGCTCAGCACTGTGAGAGGCAGTGAAATCAATTTTCATGTCTCCAGTATTAGCCTGGAACTTGACATTTGCAATGCTGCCCTTCATGAAAGGTGTTTCTGTCTCAAACTTGGCATTAATAATTATGTGGCGGAAAATGCAGATTTCGGCATCCACATTTTGATTCAGTTTGAGGTGGTTGCTACCTGTTGCTCCAGTGAAAGTCACTTTGGCTGTGTGGAGATCCATGACCAGCTCCATGTCACTCTTGTGGGTTACCTCATCTGAGAAGTCCTGAACTGCATATTTTTCATTGGCCAGATTGTTAATGGTCAAACGGGCAGTGCCAGCCTCAATCTGGAGGACATTCTTTTGATTCATTGATGTTTCAGTGAAGATGTTTAGGAATGGCATGTTGAGGTCATGTTTGTAGCCAGTCTCCACAGTGGCAGAAACTCCATTTTCAAGGGCAAAGAATGCATTGTTGACAAGCTCGGCAACATAGAGCTCAGTGTTGGCATTTGCAGTAGTTTCAGAGGAAGCTTGAGCTGACAGGCCATAGAGAGTCATTGTTCCCTTGTGGTCAAGTGTGAAACATGACTGGTCAACTTTAACATTCTCAGAGATGGACAGGCGACTCATCTTGGGTGCAGCAAAATGGGCAGTGGCATCCACATTGAGGTTAAGGCATTTCAAAGTAGATGTAGTCTGTGAGTTAAGGTTGATTTTGAACTCTGGTGTGACTGATGTAGTGGTGGTGTTTTCAAGGTCAGCAGTGGTCCTGAGTTTCAAATGAGGGGAGGTAACTCTGAACTCTCCGTAGAGTTTCCCAAAACAGGGAATCATGGTTATATCTGCAACTTTCTTCTTCAACTCCATAGTGAATGTGTCATAATCAAACGATTTTAATTTTTGGACCATCCTCATGAAATAGTCACTCATGTCATCAATCAGCTGTTTAAAGTTAAAGGAATACAGTTCATTCACAAGCTCCTGAACAGGTGCAATAACTCTTTTGAGCAAAGGCTGTATGTCAACTGACTTGAGAGCAGCAATTGCAGACTGTATCTTTTCCCTCACCTGATACTGCTTCATAATTTTAACAACCTCATCCATGATGGCCCCGATCATCTTCTCAATCTCATAGCTGGAGAGGATCTCTTCTATTTTGGCATAAATTACATCAAAGTTGTTAGCAATGTTATGCTTCTTGATCCAAGCCACGATAGCATCCTTCATTGATTTCAGCACATTCATGACTTTGTCAGTTGGGAACTTGGCTGTCAAGTTGGTCATGACGTTTTCTATTGAGTTGAGAAACTTTCTTATGTCTTGGACAAAGAGTTTGAAGTCAAAGTTGTCAATGACCTCCTTCAGTTCGGCCACTTTGTTCTGAATCTTGGCACTGATCTCATACTTAGTGTTGAAGTCTTTCAGCATCTCAATGCTGTGGTCCATCATTCTCATCATTTTGATCTTTACATTTTCAATAACTGCAGGCAGATGCTCAATGAATGGGATCTGGATGAAATGGCTATCACTGTTCTTGTCATATTTCACAAATCCAGAGATGGCGTAATCTTGATTGGCGTCACTGAAGAGGGCAGTTGAAACAGCTCCTGACATCTCAATACCCATTCTCTCTGCATTGTTAAAGGCACTCATTTCTTGATCAAAAGTGTGCTCGTTTACTGTGGATGCCATCTTCAGTGTGACACTTTGCTCTTGGAGGCTCAGCATGCTGTTGAACTTGTTGTCCATATTAGTGATGATAGTGGTTTTCAGTTTATGGGTGGTTGAGGCTCTGTACTCAAAAGACTGTGTGAACAGAAGGGGTTCTGCCTTCAGGAGGAATTTGCTGTATAGTTCACCACTGTGCTCACCATACAGATACACTGCACCATTGGAGTTGAAAATGGCATCAATGTTCAGAGTGAAGGGTCCAGCAACAGTTTTAACTGTACTGTCCATACGAAGAACTGGTGAATTGAAGTTAGCCACATTGTTGAATTTCATGGTCAGACCAGCAACCTCCATATCAGTGGTATGCGTCATTTGAGATCCCAGGAGTTTACCATTGGTATTGCACTTTGCAGAGAGGACCATGTCAACGAACTTGACTTCATACGTGTGCTTTAGCTCTTCTTCTAAGAAGACTCCCATCATTGTTCCAGTCAACTCCATATTGTAGGGCTCTGCCTTGAACTGGGCATCATTCACAAAGTTAATCTCCATGATCTTCAGGTCATTTTTCACAATAACTGAGGCAATAAAACGCTCCATGTTAACTGTGATGTCATGCATGTAGGAGTTCCTTTTGTCGAGGAAATTGTCAGTCTTGGAGTGAAGGGAGAAAGATCTCAACGTAAGAGACAGAGAGTGGGTATTTTCGGTTCTCATCTCCTTGAGAGATCCAACTATGTTGTTGGAGAGGCTCAAGCCATCTTCATTCAGTCTGAGGTTCACTCTGTTTCTGGTGTTGATGTCAAAGAGGTTGCCCTTAAGGATGCCATTGAGATACACTTCTGTGCTTGCAATCTTCCCATCAACATTGAGCTCAGCCTTGTTGTCTTTAATGGCTCCCTTAGTGGTGAAAGACATGGTAGCACCAGAGTTGTCAATTCCACCGTGGAAAACATGCTCGAAGGTCATTGGGCTGTGCTGAGCAGTTGTTGTACAGCTAGTAGTCAGGCCATTCATGGTCAGGGCTAAGGTTGCCTTGTGAGAGGCAAGGCTTGAGAAGATGTTCAAGGAGGCATCAGCATTTATCTCCAAGCCGGTGGGGTTCATAGACCCAGTGAGCAAAGAGTAGGCACGGTTCACTCTGTCACCAGCTTGATTCTCTATCCTGAGGCTGGCCTGTCCTCCAGAGGCAGAGAACTCCATCTGGCTACGAAGTATTCTCTCTTCAGCCTTGGTCACAGAGTCAGACTGGATGTTAAGCTTGACATCTTTGTAGCTAAAGCTCATTTTGGTGGTGTGGTTGATGGGGTCAGTGTTCATGATGGTGTTCGACTCAATCAAAAGTTCCTCATTTGCATATGATGCCTTGATTTTGTTTGAAACCTTGAGGATTTCAGAGTTCACCCTCAGTGTACTCTCCAGTTTAGCTTCTTTCTTTGCTGGCTCAACAGAGAAGGTGTGTAGATAAGTAGTGCTCGCAGTCATGGGTCCAATAGACACACTTCCGTCTGTGTTGATATCTCCAGAGAGCATGTTTGAATCTAGGGTGACCTGGGTGGTAATAGTCAGAGAAGTCTCCAGACCCACAGGGGTGCTGGCATAGATGTTATACCTTCCTGTTGACATTACTTTGTCTGTGACAGCAATGGTTTCCAGCACATCAAAACCTGTGTTCATGAGCATGTGGTTCAGGGAACCATCAATGGCCAGTTTCATAGTCTTCTCTGGTGTGTCAGTGATTTTTGTAGCTCCTTTAAAACAGACAAAACAGTAAAATATTAATCAGTATCAACTTTTATGTTGTTTCTCTAGAGATAAATAACAAATGTATAATTATTCTAATTAAATACAAGAATAAAGATTAAATTACCCTCAGTTGAAAAGGAGAGAAGTTTAATTGGGCTGTCAGCCATGATGCTGAACTTGGCCAAGTAGCTAGGAGACTCTGCAGTGTTGTTACCAGCAGACACAGTTGCCTCCCAGTTATAATAGTTGCT
Source organism: Sander lucioperca (assembly GCF_008315115.2). NCBI lineage: Eukaryota > Metazoa > Chordata > Actinopteri > Perciformes > Percidae > Sander > Sander lucioperca. The sequence goes on from NC_050191.1 coordinate 12,367,436, forward strand.
GTTGACCTTGGCAGATGCTTCCACCATTCCCATCAGAGGCAGCGCAAGATCATATTCAGAAGGGATGATAAAATCAATTTGGATCTCCTTTGAGGCAAACTCCATGCCCAGCTGAGGCATTGAGATGTGTGGGGTGTTGAATGAAGGTATCATTAGCTCCTCAGATGATTTGCCTCCAAGAGGCAGAGGGACAGTGATGGTCAAACGGTCCTGGTTGAACTGGTACTTAAATGTGCTATCACTGGTGAAAGGATAAAAGCAGAAAATGTATTATTATGTAATTTAAAGCAGACATCCAACTGGTCACTACATGTTGTGAAACATAATAATTATTATCTTTAGATGTGGGGTATACTTACAAGTTCATGAATAGGTTTTCAGGCATGGAGGGCATTTCAACACTTGCAATTCCACTCCTCAAAGTCTCAACATAGGGAACATCAGCTGAGATCTTGGCCATCCAGATATCACTGGCCTGATGAAGAAATCACCACATTTGTCATGCTTTAGTCCAGAGGAACTATAACTAAGTCAAGGTCTGCTAAAATAGTTGTAATGATTATATTATCTTGACCTCAACTGCCTTGTTGAAGATATGACGCAGTTTCATGTCAGTCTTGACAACCTGCTGGTCCACGATATCCTCCGCAAACTGCCTGAGCCAGGCCTGGAGGGCTTCAGTGTAAGGCACCAGGATCTTAGTATCAGCATTCATGTTGGACATCAGATGAACCTCAGCTTGGTCTTCACCTTAGATACAAAGCATTTAGCATTTTACTATTACATTTGAGACAGTGTTTGAGACAAATGCCTGAAATCATCAATCTTTGAAGTCCATTAGCAGTATATTCTTAAACACACATACCATATTTGAATGTGATTGCCTGAATGGAGGAGGTCTCTGGGAGCTTGACATCACTTTTGATCTCCATGGTGAGTCCATCAGCATTGCTCATTGTAGCAGTGATGGCGGCATCAGTCTTGAGTGAGGGGACCAACAGCTGAACCTGCAGCATGCCATCAGTCATGGCCTGAAGCCTGTGATTAATAAAAAAATATGATCAAGTCAATGTCTGTATATCATTTTTTTAGCTGTTTTGTAAATGTGGCTATGGGGAATGTTACAGTACATAGCTCTAAGTCAGATATATTATTTATTGACAGTATGTTAAACAAAAGATTTTTGTTTGTTGACTCACTTGGCACGGCCAATCAGAGAGAGCTGGGACACGTTCTTATTGGTGATCTCAAGGGTAATGGATTTGCCTTTGGCACTGCTGTCAGTCAAGCCAACCTTAACGCCGGCCTCGACATCAAAGTCAGGTACCTGGATTTGTGTGGTAAAGACATTCCTGTTCCTGTTGTACTTCATGGTGGCTGTAGCCTCGGTAGGCTGAGCACCTAAAGTTAGAGAAAATATAACTTGATTACTCATGTATGTAACCCTATTAAATTAAAAAGGTGGTTGTGGCACAGAAAGACTTCAATCATTACAAATGTTTTTTTTCCAAATAAGACGTTCATACCCTCAGCTCTCAGGGCCAACTGCAAAGAATCAACCTTCTGGCGGCCGTCCTTTCCTTCGCTGAGGAGTTTGTATGCAATGGTGGCTGTGTACTCAGAGACCTCTTTAGAAGGCTTAATGTCCAAGGTGAACCTAGGGGGAAAAGAACAAAGTTGAACTCTCTCAAATCTTCTGTGATATTGTAAAAACACAAGAACAATCATTTTTTAAGTATTTGTGTTTCAAACTTTGACTAATTCTACTAAACAGTGTTTATGTCCTTCAGGGACATGCACAGACATTTCGAGTAGGCCTGCACGATTAATCGTTATAAAATCGCAATCTCAATTCACCCCTGTTCGTGATTTAATTTTTAAATGACATTGATTTTTATTTTTTTTATTTTATTTATATTTTGGGGGGCATTTTTGGGCCTTTATTTTGATAGGTCAGCTGAAAACATGAAAGACAAGCAGTTAAAGAGTGTGCTAAGATTCTGTTTTTGATACTGTACTTAAATTGGCAATTGACAAACTCCATTTCTCTAGAGACTGAAGCTGTAGCTGCAGGATGTTGATTGACATGTTTTAATTATGTAAAGACATGTTCAACATGAGTTCAGATAAAGCCTGTATCAGGGCCATATTTAGTTCAATGTGTTATATGTCACTATTTGTGGTAGCCTACTGTACTTAAATGGCCAGTATGTACTTAATTTTCTTTATTCATTGAAGCCTCTATGTTTACAGGCTTGTGGTGATGTGCAATGTGCTATAGGTGCCAAATAAATCTATGTTTGGTACTGCCAATTTGTTTTGTTTTGTCATGGTTCATGTGTGCAATAAACATTACACTTCGTGAGAAAAAAATCGTGGCAGAGAATCGTGATATAAATTCTAAGCTAAAAAAACGTGATTCATATTTTTCCCTGAATCGTGCAGGTGATACAAACGTTACAAGCTCAAGCTGCACTTTATTCAAAACTCAAGTGGATTTTTGTGGTTACTAGTATTCACAGGGCATTTGTCATAAAGGGCAGAAGGCAGAAGGTCTTGGTGTTCCCTCTCTTTCATATGCGGTGCACCGTGTGAGAATATAAACAAAGTCACGTGACTGACCATTTAATTTAACTTCAGTAATGATGGGTGTATTATCGTATTGTTGCAGCCACCACAGCAAAAAAAAGAAAAAGAAAGAAAGTTTATTTAAGCTCTTCCACCAGAGGGGCAGCTAAGCCAATCAGGGCAAACGGGCTTTTGCCCGGGCAACAGTAGCCTGTACCTGTGCACGTCCCTGATGTCCTTACTGAATGGCATACTAGTACATGTACACAACTGAAATATGTCACATTACAGAGGCGAGACACCATTAAATTGCCATTTCCTTGTGACTGAAAGAATGATAATCATTCAGTGCATTCAGTGACATAAAAATGAACAAAACAATCACAGATTTGTCAAAGAAAAACTTACTTAGACTCTCCATTCAGGGGGAAGTAAGGAACAGCAGTCTTATCACCAGTGCTTGCACGGAGTGTTTTGGTGCAGTATCTGACTCCAGAGAAGAGAGTTCTGCAGTCTGCGTTACCCTCTGTGTGTGGGATCACAGCAGCCTGACCAGCACCCACAATCAGCACTTTATTGCTATTTCAAAGAAAAAATAGCAACATCAGTTTCCATCTTCTAATAACTTTGTTAAACATGCTGTAATAAAGATTGCCATCTACTACTAAAGCACTTAAAAATATATATCATTTATCAAATATAATTTATGAATGTTATTTTTTACCTGATGCTGAAGAGCTTTGTGGTGCCCTGTGGGGTGGGGATGGACAGCTTGACCTGGTTCTGTTCCATGGTGATCTTGGCATTGAGCGTGCTCTCATGGTACATGTTGGTGTGCATCTCAACAGTGGATACAACGAATTCAGGGACATGGACTCCCATCTGAGTCACAAACTCAACTCCAATAGAGGGTGTGAACAGCAGCTCATTCTGTGCACAAAAACAGATCACATGAAATTAAATTAGTTGCAAAGTCAAGAAAGAAAAAAAATGACACTTCTACTATAGTACAACTACTATGACAGTCTATTATATTATTTATATTGAATTATTATTGTCATAGATTTTAATAAAACTTTGCAGGACATTTGAGGAAGTACATCAATGAAATAGCAACAGCATAATAATAAAACTATGATTGATAGAGCATTGAGGGTAGGTTAAGGACAAAAGATGGAAAATCTACCATGTTTGGAGCCATGCGAAGGCCTCCCTTTGCTCCAGGAGTGAAGGTGCCAGACAGAGCAAATGTCAGAGGCAAGCCAGATGCTGTTGGCATGATGAATTTGTTGTCCATGAAGATGTAATGGGCGAAGATTTCATTGTCAGTGCTGGACATCAGTTTAGCCACAACCTGATAAAAAAAAAATCAATGGTCACTTTTGAATTCTCCTTCACTATGGTACAGAAAAAAACAAGCATTATATTAAATAAATAACAGGAGTTCAAAAGAATACCTGGGTAGGAATGGTCCTCATGAAAATCTCTGCATACATCTTTGCGTTATCAACAAGGGCCTTCAGTTCGTTTCCCTTGATGTAGCCAAGCTCAGCTCCCATGATCTTCAGGTAGGCCACGGCCTCTGGGGACTCTTGACTCTGCAGATCCTTTACCAGCTTGTTGAAGTTGCGAACAATTTCTCTTACAAGATTTTCGGGAATCTTAGGAAAAAGTTGTATTAGTTTTGGTGGTATCAGTGGAAATGATTAACATAACTTATACTTAGAGAGTGTTTAACAGAAATAATAACACACAAGATATACCTTTTGTCCTTCTGTGTCCAGGGGAGAAACCCATTTCTCAAGTTCTTCTTTCATCTTTGGTGGTATCTTGTCTAAAGTCCAGTACAGAGTCTTGCACAAAGTGTCAGGGAAGAACCCGGTCTTTCCGAACAAAGCATCAATGGTTGGCTCAAAGCCCCTTCCTTCCATGCCAATCTATCAGAAAAAATAAAACAATTAGATTAAAAAACAGTGTGGGCTTAGTGTGTTAAAGTGTGAATTTGAGCCAAACAATTATCTTACATATGCTATTAAGTTTTAGTTTCAGGGGCAGATGGGTAGGGCTGACCAAATTGACCGAAAAAGTCCAACATAGCAAATAATATTAAGAAGAAGAATAAGACATATGAATGACGTTTACTGCTGTTAGTGTTTACAGTAAGTCTAAAACTACAATTTGAAACAGCAACAAATTACTGATTATAGTATGTATACTTTAGTACTACATACCTCCCAAAGATCCATGTTAAAACCAAAAGCTTTTAGGGTAGTTTCCAGCATTATCTCCCTAGGCAACTGGCTACTGGGATCAAAGATAATGTTGCCCTGAATGGCGGCCTGCATGCTCTCATGTGCCATGCCAAGGTTGTAGTTGCGGGACTTCTTGGTGTAGTCGCTGTGTGTGGCGACACTGACGTCAGGGTCCTGCAGGGCATCCTTTATCTTCTGACCGAGCCTGGGGTAATAATAAAATGTAAAAACAAATCAGCTGAATATAAAAAGGTAGGTGGTTAAATCGGCACAGTATTTCCATGAAATACAGCATAAATTGTTTTGATAGTTGAAAGGTGCTCCAATCTTACTTTTGGGTCTCTGAATCAGTGGAGGAAATGATATTGTAGACGTGGGAGGTCACAAAGGCCTTGATCTGCATGTTCTGCTCCTGCTTAAGCAGCTTTTTCACCATCTCAATGTCACTGTCCTGGGGATTCCTCATCAGAATCAGGTAAGCTGCCAGGCGCTTCTGCACAGCACCCTTGGGGTACTGGCAGACTCTCTGGAGGTTAGCTCGAACCTGGATAGAAAAACAACAGTAACATGTTTGTTATTGTGGAAACTCCACGACATAAAACTGGGAATCTAGGATAAAGTTCATTCGTGGAGGGGGCTGTTAGTTACCTCATCTGTCGCAGACATGCGTCTGAAAGCTTGGATGGCAGCCAGCTGCACAGACAGTGTGGTTGCAGGCTGTCTCATGCACTTCACCAGGGTGGTCTTTATTGCAGCGTCAGCAGCCTCCATTGCATCTCCCATGTTACCAACAACCTGGATGGAATAGTATTGACAGTTGGAAAAAAACATCAAAGTAGAAGTTGCCATAAAAAGTAATATGTTTATAAGCTGTCTATCTTCACAGCTGATTACCTACCCTCAATGTCAGGAAGGTCAGATCTTTCTCCCCAGCGCAGTCTGTGCCCAGGAGGGAAGTCATGTACTCAGAGACAGCAGTGATCTCGGGGGTGACGCCCTCAGCCTGATACAGTCTAATGACAAAGTGAGACATTAGGAATTAATTTACAACAGAAACCACCACTCGCTGGTATAGTATTGTGGAAAACTTTCTTCAGATTCAAAAAAAGATGATATGTAGGTTTACTTACTTCCTGACTGCATTGCTCAGGGCATACATGATGGGTTTGCTCTGCTTGTACTGAGCCATTGCCAGCATGTCCTTTACCATGAGGCGGGAGGGGTTAGGCAGCAGTCCCAGGGCGTAGACAGCAGCATCAACCTCCAGAGCAGCATCATCAAAGGTCCTGAGAATCTTCAGCATGGCGCTGGTGCACTCTGGGGTGCCGCACTGAGCCAGAGCTTGCCATGTCAGAGATTGGGACATGTCCATCATCTCAACAGTAGCAGATCCCAGGACGTCAACCTTCAGGCCACGCAGCTCAGACACCAGTTTGTGAAAGAGGCTGGCACGCTCCTCACCCTGAGTGGTCTGTGACAGGGTGTTCAGCTGCTGCATGGTGGCAATGGCAGCATCCTTGGTCTGCACAGGGGACTTTTCGTCAGCAACATCCATGGCCAAGGCCTTGAGGTTGTACTCATCTGAAAAAATATATATCACAAACAGTGAGAAAATGCCGCAAATTTGACACATTTGACACACTAAGCAATTTTAAAAACCGAAACACTCACTGCGGTCAAAGATTCTGTCATTGATCTTGGTGGTCTCTCTCAGAGTCACAGTCTGCTTCACCAGAGTAGAAATTCCATATTCATTCCTGTTTGCAGAAGAGATGAGACAATTTCACATATTGGTCATAATAGGGAATAATTACACCTCCTAAAAGTAGTATTTTTCTAAGGCATATTCGTTAAGAAATTCCCTAAATTGGGCACAAATAATGAAACAAACCTACAATTCACATTTTCCACAGTTTTTGCTCTTGAGAATTGGAAAATAGGGCGCGCTGTACACTAGAAATGGATCACTCTTCTATTATTTAGTCGATTCTTCATTGTTTTCAAACTTACTGGTGGGAGAGGGGCAGGAAGATGTGTTTCTCTGTGCAGGTTCCACTAGTCATGTGCTTCTTCTGGTTGTCAAATTTGTAGTTGCAAGTCTGGGTGCTGCTAATCATCTTGGACAGAGGGTAGTTCTAATGGTAGAAACACAACATCAATGTTTTGTTAGATTATGAAAAAGAGCAGAAGGAGAAGGAAATAGCATGTTGAAGATTAATTTGATGTTTTAATTTTCAGTTTCACATGGGCTGCTTTTAGTGTTTTTTTTCTGTTCCGTTCAGTTTTTTTGTTTTCTCTTTCTAAAAGGCAATCTGTGGATTCATCATCAGTGGCTTTATACTGTGGAAATATAGCTTATTTTTAATTGATATTATGCTATTAAATAATGTACACAATCTAACAACTCTTGGCTTTAGTTTGTGATGGTGACAGTGCGAGGTAGTTGCTTAATCTCTTACCATGCCAGTGATGAGTGCCAGGGGACTAGTGACCTGCCTGCGGGCAAAGAAAAAGTCACATTTGGAAAGATCCCTGCTGACAGTCACATCGGTGGCGATGTCCTCTCTGGCGTTGACGCTGAAGTCGGTGGGGCACACTCCATGCACGGTGGACTGAAAATTATGAGAGGCATCATCAATACCAAGGATGTTGGAAACAATAATAAAAAGAAAAAGTTGCAAAACATGGTAAACGTGCTTTTTGTCCTTTAGCAACCTCCATAAATCTGATTATCAATTCTTCTGAATGATTACCCCCCGTTATGAGAGCCGGTGATGCCATTAGCAAGATAAACTTATCTAGGACTTTGACCTGCAGCTGAAGAATGTCATTTTGTGAACATCATGTTACAGGAGTGTACTTATCACCTGTGACTGGTACATCTTATCTACTCATTGTGCAACTTTTTTTTTTTTTATCGTTGCACATGAGTCTACACCATGATCCGAATCACAATCTACATTGTGACTTTGGCCTAAATTGATTGGCAACTGCTTTAAATACTGACAAAACAAAAAAAAGACAATAAAACAGTGAAGGGAGCTACCATTTTGTTGTTCTTCTCCTCTTCCATTACTGGCACGATGAGAGCAGAGACGATTCCCCTCTTGATGTTCAGGATGTTGACAGGCTCATCATCCTCGGGGTAGAGTCTGACATCAGTCTGTCCTTCGACTGTGATCTTCAAGTTGTTCCTGTTGACGTGGACAGATCATCATTTACAACCTGACATTTAGACCATCCTTTTCTTTAATTTTAGCCACTTTTTTAATCATACAGTCCTCAATTTTAGGACTAAATAATACAGCTGAATATTAAATATTTGCTGTATTACACAACTTACTTGGCCATGGCAGCTTTAAAAGCCTGAGCTTCCTCAGCAGGACGATACACTGGGTTTCCTTCTGTGTCCACACCAGAGATCTCACTCAGAGAGCACTCTGTTGTGCGGATGATGAAGCTACAGGTCTGGGGCACTTCAACCTCAACCTGTACAGCAGAGTAAACATTTTTTTTTCAGTACTACTGTTTGTTTTCTATTCTATTCAGGGTTACACGCCTGTTGTGCTTGCAGAAATAATCTAGGTTGTGTGACATACTTTGCAGGAAACTTTGGGTCCACTCTTGTTGTCGGTAGCTCCATTCACGCCGTTAAATGTCTCAGCTTCATAGTCGTACACAAACCGCCGGAAGTTCTTGAATCTTTTGGCCACTAAAAAATATTTATAACATCATTTAGAGCTCTGTAATGTTGATGTTTAGTACACTGTGCATCTTTTTACACTTATATAAGAAATTCTCAGACTTAATATATATCTTGAAATACTCAAATACCAAGAAAACACGATCAATAATTACTGACAGGTGGGCTCATTAGTAAGCATTCAAAGGTGTATTTATCAAGTATAAACACATCTTATAATAATCTATGAAAACAATGTTAAGATTGATATAGCAACTCACATAAGCAAACTGGAGATTGTTCCTCAACACTTCCCACATCTTGCTCTGTAAAGGATGAAAAACTGTGTTTGCTTGACATTTTGAAAAAGCCACAAGCTGCTATAAACCTTAGCTGAGAACCATTAAATACTTAATTAAATAAAATCAGTATTTATAAGTATAATTAAACCATCATTCAGCATATTTTAGCTCATTTAAAAAGGGTTTTAATAGCATCACAGTTAACACAAATAGTATGACAAAATGAATGCTCGAGTACCAAACAAGCTATCAAATATTGCCACATACATAAACAGCAAAATCTTAAAAGGAAATTATCAGGGGTATTTTTTTAAAATACCAAACAATAAACATCCACTAACACTTTTCTCTCAAATTTAGAGAGATTTATTTATTTATGAGGACCATGCACATTAGTCAACATTTCTGTAAATGTGCCAGTGTTAGCCAGCTGGCTACTTTTCAACAGTTTTCAATAGATTTACACTTAAAATTGTATAACTATATACTTAAATTCTATTAGCTTCAAAATAAAAACACAATACTTACGGGCTAGTGTGTATGTGCCCAGCAGCAGCAAAAGGCAGAGCTTGGTACCCCCCATGATGGGATAAGTATAGCTCCCGAATGCCTTAAGGTAAGAAGAGTTCTTCTCTTTCTGTGAAGCCCAATTCTTATACTCTCGACCCTTGGCTTTTATAGTTCTCTCTCTATATCATACTGTTTGTGATCACCAGGACTTGCAAATGTGTTGCCCTGGTTCCAAAGTCTAAGCAGTCCTTGTGGCAGGCCAAAGGTCAAAACGTTTCACAAACTAAGACTTGACTGTCAGCACTGGGTGGGGGTGTTGTATGTGATTACAGTATGTTACATTACGTCTTCAGCTTTTGTTTTACTGTTTGGGTTTGTTTTTTCTCTCGGGACATTAGGCTGATCCTAAGGTCCTTTTAATGGAGAAATATATATATTAATGTTCATCATTTATCTCTATCTCCAAAAAACATTTGTAATCAGTTCAATGTCATATAATAGCTCATATATCCTGAATCACTAACTTTGATTGCTTGTTTGTAATGCTCAAAGGGCAGTACATTACATGTACAGTAAATAAACTAATTTGGCTGTATCAGCAAAGTAAGGGGATTACTTTTTTAATGGGGAACAACGCCCATTTTCAAAATTCATACATGTTATTCCTATGGTCTAAGACAGTCCAACAATATAAGTGAGTTTTTTGTTAGTGCTAAAACTCAAATTTGTGAAAAAAGTGCTGCTCCATAAACAATAAACTGGGAAAGATGTAATAGATGACACTGAGAGCACACAGTAGAACACTACAATAGAATAAAGCTTGGGTAGATAAAAAAAAACAAAAACAAAAAACATTCTGTGGATCCACAAAATCAGTCTCTTATTTATTGTCTACAGAGCAGCTCCATACTTTATACCTGATGACATCACAAGTTGGAGACTTACTTCTCTGGTTTCTAGCTTTGTGAAAGAGTAGCTCATGTTCACAAATATTAATTGAACTTTCCTAGGCCATAGAAATAACATTTTAAATTTAGATGGTGTTCTCCTTAAATTCCAGTTGTGTGTGTCATTTTGTTTTTTATTCTAAATGTTTTCAAAACCATTGTCTTTAAGTCAAGTGCTTAGTTTTGACTATTTCAGAGATGTGATTTAATGTTGAAAGACACCAGGAACTTTAAAATTAAGTACTCTGCCGGTCTTTATGGATTTTTAGCACAAAGGTTACACTATAGTGTCCTTTCTGAGCATTTACAAAGAAGGCCTTTTACAGAAAGTAACCCTTTACTCCATGACTGCCCAACAATATGAATCATATCCACGCAGAATCGAAACCTGAGTCACCTGCTGCTTTTGCTACAGCACTTGGAGAGTTTTATTACCGCTGTATTAGAGTATGTCTTAAAGCTGTAGCACTTTATGAACTTATATGATCTGGTTTAGGCCTTTTCATGCCATGCTGATCATCAGATTTTAAAATTTGTGCACACACAATATCATATTGTATTATAGCATTATAAGCACAAGTGTAACAGATAACAATAATGGCTGCATTCCATTTATGTGTGCCAGTTTTTCAGTTCTGGTACAATGCATTGTGTCTGTGGCAAAATGGCAAACATTTCATGACTTCCGCCTCTCCAATGTAAAGACTTTTCCTTGTCTTTCATTACAGTAAACTGAATAATTTTGTTCTGTTGGTCAGACAGACATTTGGAGGCTCCACCTCAACCAACCACAAGAGTAAAATGCTGCTTGAACATTAATGCATAAGTAACAATACTATATTGATATACTATATAAACACATATATATATATATATATATATATATATATATATATATATATATATATATATATATATATATATATATATATATTATATATAGTATATAATAAATACACTATACACACTCACATGGACCATTTCTCTGCATTAAGTACTTTTACTGTTGATACTTTAAGTACTTTTTACATGATAATACTTATACTTTTACTTCGGTAACATTTTCAGTGCAGGACTAATGGATTATTTTTGTGGTATTGGTACTTTTACTGAAATAAAGAATATGAATACTTACTCCGCCAGTGATAAGAAGCAACAAACATTTACATAAGACAACTCTCTAGGAGATAGTTAAAGTCTAATTTGATGGAAACTACATGAATGTCTTTGTCAAGTTCAGGCTTATGTTCTATATATTCAGAAGTAGGCCTCTAGTATGCTTGGCTTAATAGCTTAAATTGTCTGAGACACTGTTCTACAATGTTAGATTTACCATAATGAAAAAGTAAATTAAGCCAATGCCCTCCGAAACAGTGGATTTACTGTTACAGTCAAAGAATACATTTGTCTGTTAATGTTGCTGATAAAAAAAGACAAATGTCTGAACATCCTTGGTTCACCTTTCACCTCCTATAAAGAAAAGGTCTGTAACAGCTGTTTGATCGAGATTACAACAGAGGTGAACTCAAGATAAGCTAATCAGTCAGAAGAAGACAGACTAAAATTGCATGAGTCACAACAGCACTGAGTACAGTGATTACAGTATGTACAAAATGACATCATTGGGCTTGGAGCAAATGGCCATAACTAAACGTTACATTAATACAAAGAAAATATGGGACAAATAAAAGAGCAATTAGAAATCTGTGCTGAAATTATCCTTTTCTAGGGTTGTTGTGATGTACAAGCATTTTCAATGTTTAATTAACCAGAGACAGAATTGATATAGAGGTGGTCACAAAAACCAAAATATCCATAGATCTCACAGATGTCTTGTAAAACCTTTTCTTAAATAATAAATGCTAGTAGTGTAAATATAACACATTCTGGGCATCTTCACAATCTGAAACAATGGGTCCTCTAAGATCTAAGATCAATCAAAATTAAAAAAACATATAAAAACATGACCCACAAATACGGATCAATAAATATAGAAAATCAATTTTTGCCACCCCTGTGTCTGAGGACTTTTGAGCTCCGGTTCAAAGTTCGTTCTGTGAAGCTGATCATCTGCTGTATGTCGCTCAATTGTGTTGTGAAAGGAGTCACACCAGATGAATATGATTCAATACATAACACATAGAGTCATTGTATGGCTACAATGGTCCTCAAAACTAATGACGTATAACATAAAAAACCACAAAGCAGCTAAACAGCAGATCAGTAAAGTAAAGCAATAACATGGAGGTGCAACAATATTACAAATATTAAAAAAGTAAGCAAAGTCAGCAGAAAAGTGGGATTGATTACACAATAGTAAAAAGAGCTTTTACATACATTAGCACTATAAGAGAGGACTATATAGGAAGATCATTTTTACATTTACCCATCTTAAAATGCAAGTCATCCCAAAGTCAATACGACTGGATTGCGTCTTGCTTGTAATCTATGTTTGGACATTGTCTGGACCCTGACAGGATTAGTTGGAGCCAGACCCATCATTGCTTTGCTCAGCAAAATTAACTCACCTCTATAACTGTGGTGATACAGTCTTGATGATGCAGTAGGTGTTGTCATAACTACTGGACTTGGTACAAATTAGAGATATGGTTCTCCTGACCGAAAAACAGATGCATGGCAAGTAGAAAAGATAAAAAAAACATGTCATGTTTTCAAATCACGACCAGATAGAAATAAACATGTTGACAATGTCAATATCAATAAATAAATAATAAATAATACATATTTACTGCAGGAAACCTTGGATGTGCACCAAAAAATATAGACCAAATCTAATTATAGCTTTCATGTTCTTCAGCTTTGTTGATTTAACAGTTGGTTGTGTTAGTGTTTTCATGAAACACAAAATAACTAATACAACAGCTATGCAACAAAGCCTACCATTCATAAATGTGAATTTTCAGTTGTTTTTGTTGCAATTCTTTTTATTGATATAACTATTTATTGATATAAATGTGGTTGACAAAATATTAGAAATACGTCAAATGGAATAAAAAACAACTCAATAACATACAACTGCATTAAGCACGTTTCTTCCAGTTTACTTACAAGCATAAAAACAGTGAAATCATGCAGACAAAATCTAATTTTTGAAATACATAATTTATTATATAGAATGTACAATAAGGAAGTAAAGGTTTGCTTCGTGTGGGTTCCTGCCCATGTAGGTGTAGATGATAACGAGGACATATTGGCCAAGCAATCAACTAAATCCCAGATTGTGGACATGGAAATCCCTCTTAGTAAAACTGAGGGCAAAGCAATTATTAAGCATCAAATGGAAATAGTATGGCAAGAATACTGGGACATAAATTACACAGGAAGACATATATGTAACATTCAAAGACATATTGGGTCAGGAAGAAGACTGGGCAGAAATAGAAGAGAAGAGGCAATTTTTACACTCAGGGTAGGACATACTGGACTAAATAAAACACTCCACATAATAGGTAAACACCCAACTGGAAGATGTATACAATGTGATCAGCATGAGTCTGTGTGGCATGTGCTGCTGGATTGTAGGGGCTATGAAAAGGAAAGGAAGAAACTGAGATTAGCATTAAGAGAAGCTAAAATAAGTAATAACTTTACAGTAGAAAATGTACTTGGAGATGCAGCATGGGGAATGCGTGCTCATATTATTGAATATTTGAAGGAAACAGGGCTGTTAGAGAGAATTTAGTTTAGTATATCCTAATTTTGTTGAGATTTTTTTGGTTTGTTATGGGATTTTTTTCTTCCCCCTGCTAATCTACTGTTCCGCAATCCAGTCCGGTAGGTGGCGGTAATGCACCTTAAATTGGTTGCCAACCGCCAATAAAAATCAGAAGAAGATGAAGAAGAAGAAGAAGAAGAAGAAGAAGAAGAAGAAGAAGAAGCTGAACTGCTTTGACCTAGGATTATCATTAGCTGTATTTGGTTTCAAGTTATCATCTCCTCAATATGCATCTAAATCTACCTTGAATGTATCATTTACAGTTTCACCTAGACACACTACATGACTTCAGTCATAAGAATATACAAAATAAGGGAGGCAACAAAGCCTTTTGTTCAGTCATTGCACCTAGGTAGGGCATTTCATTTTCTCAGAAGGGATGCTTGTTGTTTTTTTCTTGCTGAGTTGTGTTCAGGTGATCCCTTTTGTTGGATACTGCTATCTCTTGTCTGTTGTTCAAAAATAATACACATAAAGAGTGATTGGAATAATTAAGAGAGCTAGATAACTTACACAAGTAAAAATATGCATGTCCACTTGCCAACAAGCCCTTTATAATACCATATCTAATATATTCACAGACAGCTTGAAGCTTTAATTACTTCTGTGTGTGTGTTTCTGGAATGCTCTCCAGCAGGGCGTGTGAGAAATGAATTGCATGATGTCAAAGAGACTACCTTGCAGTTACCACTTTTTACCATTGGAACATTGCAATTATAATTCCATTGTTAGCTTGAAACATGAAGCCTTAAACGTATCGCAATATGAATGGCTCTCAGATGTGCCTCTCTTTAGAATTTTGCTTGTGCATATCCAGTATTGCATTGTGGTGAATCGCCAGTCTTTAGCTGTAATCAACAGTAACATTTAAAATAGACAGTGGACTTTTTTACTTCACGTAACAGGAAATTCACAGCTGTAATTAATAACATTAACAATGCCTCCATTCCATTCCTTCCATTTGAGTGAACAACCTGCCAGTGAGCTAGCATGTTCATGGAATTAAATTATTATTGATGTTATTACTGTTATAACATCTGTGTTTTTCCTTCTTTGGCATGTCTGACATATGGCAGTGTCCATCACATTAGAACCATAACCATAGAGCTTTGTCCCAATCAGGTCAGTGCTTAACAACAGAACAAATAGGCTAATGCTGTCTCCTGTGCTCCTCTCACCTGTACTTTAAATTTGCATAACTGGATATTGCAAGATGAATTGCAAGGTGTTGCACATACTGTTGTGACAGTGTTTGGAAAGGGAGTTCTGTGGTTTTTTCAGTAATGGAGCTGTGAGTAAGTTCTTCAAAGTGCTTGAAAGCATTACTCAATTAAAGAATGCATATCTAAGCAGTCTCTCATCCAAAGTTTACTTGCCAAGTGTGAGGAATAGTCTTTGACTTAGGGTTTTATATATATAGCATATAATGAAGTGTTGAAACCATGGAAAAAGTCAACATGTCATTAGTGAGTGATGGACCAATATACTGTAGTTTGCTTGGTGTGAGAAATGGGAAGACTTTAGCTTGAACTATGTCCAATTGAGCAGCAGATAATCCAGCCTTAAGAAAAACATCTTTGCAGTTTCCTTGCTTTGGAGAATGATGGTGCACTTTTACACAGCCATCATTGAGTCCATCCTCACATCCTCCATCACCATCTGGTACGCTGCTGCCACTGCCAAGGACAAGGGCAGGCTGCAGCGTGTCATTCGGTCAGCTGAGAAGGTGATTGGCTGCAATCTGCCGCCGCTCCAGGACCTATACGCCACCAGGACTCTGAAGCGTGCTGGAAAGATTGTGGCTGACCCCTCCCACCCCGGACACAAGCTCTTTGAGCCACTCCCCTCTGGCAGGAGGATGAGGTCCATCAGGACCAAAACCTCACGCCACATAAACAGTTTTTTCCCCTCCGCCACTAGCCTTCTAAACAAGGCTCGGAATCCATCCTGACTCTCTCCACACCCCACCTCTGGCTCCTCATGCCACTGTACCTACTCTGCTGTAGCGTCCCTTTTCACTACTGTTTAACTTATTTTACTATTTATTTAAATTTATTTTATCGTTATTAATACGTACTGTGTGTATATGTTTATACTTATATTGTTTATATCTTTTTATCCTTCTTATATTTGTATGTGTGACATGCTCCAACAACACCATGACAAATTCCTCGTATGTGCAACGTACTTGGCAATAAAGCCCTTTCTGATTCTGATTCTGATTCTGAATGTGGTTGTACTCAGGGCGGCTCCTCTAACACCAAATCAGGGTGTGCATCAGATGAAGCAAAGTAGAGCCTGGTAAACATGTTGTTGAGTTATCTTATGTGTTGCTCTTGTCAGTTAATAAATAATTGTACACGTGTGTGTGTGTGTGTGTGTGTGTGTGTGTGTGTGTGTGTGTGTGTGTGTGTGTGTGTGTGTGTGTGTGTGTGTGTGTGTCTGTCTGTCTGTCTGTCTGTCTGTTGGCAAACTTTCAGTGTTTAGCTTCCAGAATTCATCATACATGTTGGGGCTGGTTTAGGGTTTAATGTCATGCATAACATTACATAACAGCTGGCATGCTTTAGGCATGTAACTAAAGCAATATCACAATGTGTGTTCCCTAAGTATTTATGTGCTTAAAAAGTCTAGGAATTGCTTGCATAGACTATATGTGAAACTTTATTCTAAGTGCACGTTTAATTACACTCGCAGAGGGCAGCACCCTGAAAAACACTGTCACACGTATGACTGACTGATATCTTTTTGTACAGTGTATCTCCATGATCTAGTTGATAACATGTTCCAGTACTGTTAAGAGACAATCATAGATCAAAGGTTTCAGTCTCTGACAATGTTTGTCAAAAGTTCTATCAGGGATTCAGCTGACCTTGCCTAGACTTATTTTAACTTATTTTATATAAAAAAAAATATTTTATATATTTAGACTATATTGAAAAAACTAAACAAATGCTGCTGCATACCATATTTTATGCCAGCTGAAACCAAAACGCTAGCTAGGTAAACAGTGTGTCTTTATAAAACTGCATGACCATAAGACAGGCAGCCAAATTGAACATGGTGGTATATATGCTAGATAAGAGACATCATTTTTTTTTCTTAGATTGGAAAAAATAATTTGCCTCAGATTGATGTGAAATGCATTTATTTCCCAAAATGGTTGGATAGCTAAAAGCTGTTATATGCATAATCCAATCTTCTGATAATCAATGCAGCATTTCTGCCATTCAGGGTTTTACCAAATGATCAATCAACATTTGGCAATGTTTTTATAAAACTAGCATATCAACCCCAGCCCCAACAAACACAAAAGCTCCAGTCTATTTTTGGAACTGATTAATTCACAAACAGGTGGACTGTTATAAAGAATATGTTCCAGTGACCCCTTCTGGTTGCTAATAGACATTGCATTTGTGCATCTATTGGCTTGTTCATGAATTTCCAATGAACAGAGAACAAATGTGCCAATTTAAGAGATGAGAAAGTTGTCATTTTAATCTTTTAGCTTATTGGTGAAGGTGGAATCAAAGATTAATCTCAAGCTTTCTACCCTTAACTTTTACATAAGACCTGTATTGAGTAGGAGCCTGCTGCAGATAGTCAGTAACAGTATAATAAAATTGATTCACAACAGATCTGAAAATATCCAGAATGTAATTAATGGTGCCATTTATGGACTCAATGTCCACAGCTGTGTTTGCATACTTGGTGATTGTTTTCATTAAGCTTACATGCTTGTCATAGAAAGCATTAATGTAGTCAGCAATGGCATCAAGGACATCAGATTTTAGTGTGTTGTCAATAAAGTCCTGAGCTTTGTCAATAAAGAATTTTAAGGTGTCACCCAGTTTTTCTAGGAACATGTCTAGACTCTCTAGGTTCTTCAGAAGATCTACAATAGGATTAGGTATAGCCTTTACCCAGTCCCTAATGTCGTCAATTATTTTGGCTCCAGCCATGACATCACCAATAGGCATTGTGACCTGAATTTTTCTGGTCATGCCAAACATGGCACTGGAAACATATTGTACATTAACAGCCACAAGGTGCATTGTCTTCTCTAGCATAGTAGTAATGCTGGTGGTCAGCTTATTGAGCACCTCAATGAGAGGAGTCATCTCCTCAGAGCCAGGTAGTTTCACCTGGGTCTCCCTCAGGACCTTGATGGCATTATCCAGAAAGACCTGAATAGTCTTCTGGTACTGAGCGACAGTATTCCTAAAGAGAATGGACACCTGGCTCAGATGTGGGGCATGGTTGTTTGCAATGTTGTGGGCCTCCTCAGTATAGCAAATAATAATATTCTTCAGCTGAGCAGCATGTTTGAACAGTTGGTATTTCTCAAAAAAGCTAGACAAACAAGAGGTGATGGCAGAAAGTCTTTCTTGTAGTCCCCTGAGCATGATGTCAGGGGCATCCATGTTGATGACCATCTTCAGATTTACTTTATCAGCATCCTTGGCAGAAGTTCTGATGGTGAAGATATCAACATCCTTCCCAGGATCAGACTGTTTAACAGAAAACAACAAACACAAAATAAGATGTAAAACTCTTGATCATTGTAATTGTGCAAATATGATAACAATATGAGCTCCTTACAGCATAACGTCCATAAAGCCTGGCATTTATCTGAGATGGGGCCCTGCCATGGAGCTGAAGACCTAGAAAACCAGTAGATGGAATAGAAATAGTGGCACTGATTCCATCTTTGCGGACAGCATAACGCAAGTTCATGTCAGTGAAGGCAGGACTGGTTATGTCCACATTTAGGGTGAGACGGGAGTCACTGTAAAGACAGGCAAGTATGTGTTACTTTTCTAAGGTAATGAAGCCAACTTTACCCAAGAAACATAACTATTTGACAGGAAATATTTACGAATATCTTTCATCATATGATGTGTTTTCTTGGGATATGGGTAAAAATGTGTGTGATCCTGAGTAATAAGACAAATAACAACTGTAAATTCCAAAACATATCACACACAATACGGATTTAAACTGTTACCTCAGTGTATGGGAAAGAATGTGTTGAATGTCCAAGGTCAGATCAGTATGGGTGAAAACTGCCTTCCCAGTCAGGCTTACACCAGCATGTTCAAAGTTTATAGTAATGGAAGCTGTAGAAACACATGGACTTCAGTTAAAAAAGTAAATAAAAATGGATGCTTTTTATGTCAGAAGAATAAGTTATAGTATATGCTACAGAAGAAAAAACTTACAGTCCATGTCATATTCCAAGAAGACAATGGCAGAGGTGGCAGAGGACCTAAAGCTGACTTTGAAGACAGGAGCACTGCCCTCTACTTCAGCTGCTAGGTTTGTGGTGTACAGCGGGCTGACAAACTTGCCATTGGTAGATATCTTCTGCTTGGCAGCTGTCACTTCAGCAACGGTCTTCTCAAAGATGGTGAGGTCACCCAGGCTGCTTGGCTGAGACAAATTAATCTCCATATCAGCAGTCAAGGAAGAGGTTGGGGCAAGATCAATGGTAGCCTGGACAACATGCTTCCCGTTGGTGTTGAAATCAAACAGGTTTGCCTCGTTGTTGCCAGTGTACTTCAGCACTGCATACACACGGCTCAGGGAGGCTTCAACAGCAATATTCTCATTTACATCTATGCCCATGACTTTGGTGGCGCCTTGGTTAAGCTTGGCATCAGCAATAACCTTGGAGGTGGAGCGTAGGCCATCCTTATTCAGATACAGATTAGCGTCATTATCCAGGACTCCCAAAAGTAGATAGTCTTCAAGCACTGTGCCATCCATGTTGGCCTTAGTACATGACTCTATGGAAACATACTCAAAGCTTCCCTCCAGCTTCAGACTGTGGTCTGCTTCAGCCTTTCCAATAGCCTTGATTACAGGGAGATCGAAATCACCCTTAATCCTGAAGGTGGAGACAGCATTTGCTTTGGTTTTGGTGTCTGCAACCAAATTTTGGTTTGCATCCAGATTGAGTATAGGCAGGACAATCTTTGCAACAGTAGCCACAGAGACGACAGTTTCAAAAGTCTCAGTACTCATACTGATGGAGCTGTCATGAGTGCCTTCGATGTGTTGATTTTCAAGGGACAAGGAATTGGCCAACTTGATTCCTCTCTTGGTGGTCAGACTGGTGATACCATCAAGTTTGGCTTTTAAAACCTCAAACACAGAGGCTGTAGTAGCTCCCAGACGGAACACAAGATCATCCTCAGTATACACTCCAGCATTGACATTTAAATTAATGATGGCAGACTTGAAGGACAGCTCTGTGATAAGGTTACCCATAGAGGGAATCTTGGTCAGACCCATCATATCAAAGGGGGCAGCCTGGCTTTTCTGGTAAACCATCTTGGCGTCCACATTAACAGTCTGCTCAGTAGAAGTCAAAATGTGTTTCAGCCCGGTTTGGTCGTACAAGTCAAGATCACTAATAGCTGGGGTATGTAAGTCAGCAAATGGAATATAAATCTCAGGAATGCTGATGGGCCTAGTCAGGAAATCAAGGTTTGCCTTCCCTTCTACAGCAGCAAGGATGGAAGCTTCTCTATCATTGTTGTCTACAGTGAAGTTCCAGAACAGTGAATACTGATTAAGACAGGCCAGAGCTACAGTGTTCATATGTTGTGTGTCAGGCCTGAATGTTGCGGAGTAATCATTCTGCAGATCAATGTTGGCAGTAGGAGCATCATTGAAATTGACCTTGGTGTTTCCCTTATTCTGAAAGCTGAACACAACCTCTCTGGGACAGAGAGCAAGGTCAATATGATTGTATAGAGCTCCATTGACAATACCAATTAAATCTGTGCTATGGGTTGCCTTCAGCTCAAGCTTCATGTCATGCAGATTGGCATTTACCGATCCCACTAAAAGGTTGTTTTTGATTGTTGGGCCCTCTGCTTCAGAGCGAATATCAAACTTGAAATAGCTGAAGATAAAGAAGTCAGCACTTAGGGTCTGTCTCATCTTTAAAATGAATGTATCTGTGTCACTAATGAAGGTCAACTTGACTGTACTTGGATTGACAGTGACTTGCAGATCACTCTTGTGGGTACTGTCATGAGAGTTGAAGGTGGTAACACCCTGATTACCAACAGTTATTGTAATAGAGGTACCTTCCTGTCGGGCCACAGCTTTTTGAGTTAAAGATGTCTCACCAGTGAGGCCCACGATGGGGAGGTTGAACAGATGTTTATAGGAAGTGTCAATGGTGGCAGAAAAAACATCCTTGGTAGCTAAGGAAGCTTCATTTAAAAGCTCAGCATTGTAATATGATGTGGTGGCTTTCACTATGGTCTTGGCTGAGGCCTGGGCTGAGAAGTCATAAAATGTCACAGATGCATGGTGGTCCAAGGCAAGACAATTGTGAGTGAACTTAAGGGTCTCAGCAGCAATCACACGATGCCCCTTGGGAACAACAATACGAGCAGTGGAATCCAGGTTGAAGTTAAGGATTTCATAGCTGAGAGATGTCCCTTGGGAAGTCATAAAAGCCGTCAGCTGAGAAGTCTCATCTACATCAAAAGAGCTCTGGACTTCAGCAGCATTCCTAATAGTGTACATTGGGGAGTTGACTTTTATCTCAGAACTCAGTTTGCCAAATCCTGGAATCATGATCTCACAAGGAATGACTGGCATCTTAAATGTTGGTAGTTGAAGCGTCTTTACGAGTTTCTCTGCTGGGATATGAGGAAGACTGGGAAAGGACAGTTCAGGTAAAATAATCTCAGGAAGTGAAAACTCAGGCAGGGCAGGAAGGTAATTTATAGTCAGGTTTTCAAACAAAGCACCCAAATCAAACATCTTTACCTCGAAGTTGAGAACGAAATCAATTAAGTCAATGATTCTCTGTTTAATGTCATTAGTTGAGATGGTGGTGGCTTGCACAGTGTGGAAGTCCAAGATAGTGAACTCAGGGATGTACAGCTGTGGTGGGATTTCAAACTGGTGCAGCAGATCTATGCTGAACTTCATGGAAGGCACAGTAAGATCAGTGAGAGGAATAGTGAATGATGGCATTTTAAGCTCGGCTTTCTTCAGTCCAGTAATCAGCCCCTCAATGATCTGCAATATCTCACTGACAATGTTTTGCTGAGGTGCCACCTTCTTAATGATCTGAACCACACTGGTGAACATATCAGTGGCAATGGTAATGAACTCAGCATAGCACTTCTTTGCCAACTGCAGATAAGAAGTAATTTCAGCGTTGACATCCAGTTTTGCAATTTCTTGCTTTATAATTTCAGCAAATCCCTTCAGATTACTTAGCAGAGCCTGGTCATAGACATCCTTCACATTTTTTACAATTTCTCTCACTTGTTCCACAAAACCCCTAACAGAGGTTAAGACAAAGTTGGCAAAATGTCTTGTTGCCTCCAGTTTTTGGGGGATTTCAAGAGTCCTGATCAGGTCATTCACATGAGCAGTGTATTTAGCTGTCATTTGATTGGCATAATTCACAAAGTCATTATAATTAAATGAATTCAATTTCTGCTCAATAATGCCAATATATAAATTCAACTGTGAAATGATATCCTTAATCTCAGTTCTTTTCAAGTAGTTGATAGCACTCTGGAAGTCTTGCATGATTTTGTTAGGAATATCTGCATCCTTCACAATCTTGGCTACAACCCTGAAGGTTTCCTCAATTCTGAATTGCTTGATGAGCTCAACAGCCTTTTCCAAGACAGCCTGAACCTTTTTGTTAGCTTCAAACTTTACGATCAACTCTCTCATCGTGGCATAGAATTTGTTGATCTTACCTAGGATGTCAAGGTCCGTAATCGTTTTCCTTATGTAATCTCTTATATCACTGAAAATCTCTGTGGGAATCAGACTCGCTAGTTCCTCAATGCGAGCTTTAAAGTTGATGGATGAAATGCACTCCTTTAGCCCAACAATAAATGTCTGCATGTCATAGGTCTCAATTATGTGTTTCATATCACTCATGATGGTCTGTAGTTGTTTGTTGACTTCATATTTGGAATCAATGTCATGCAGGAATTGAATGCTGCTCCCTTTCAGTTTTTCCAGGTCGATCTGCTGGATCATCTCCTTCATGCTATTAATCACATACACAACTATTGCCCTGATGTCATACTCCTCATTAATAGCATTCAGATGTTCCTGAATCTTCTGAATGAGGGTTTCAGGGAGGGTGCCACTAATAATAGTATTTTGAATCATAGCAGCAAAGTGTTGGATGTAAACCGTGAAATCAGCCAGCAGTTTCTCAACAGCATCCTTTAGATTTCTCAAAGAGGCTTCCAAATCCTCCATGGAGATGACATAGTTGTGGGAGAAATCATTTAGGTTCTGTTTCAGCTGAATGAAGTTGCTTTCTATATTTAATTGAGCAAAAATGTGACTTACATGTTGTGAAAGAGCATCAAGTTTAGTCCAGATGTCCTCAATGTTAACATAGTTTTGCAGTGTCTCTACAACATGTAAAACAAGCACCTTGATACTTTCCAAAAAAGCAGAAATACTTTCAATTATAGGAAACTGAATTATGTGAGTATTTGTGCTCTTGTCATACTTAAGGAAGCCAGAGATGGTGAATTCCTGTTTCTCCGTGGAGTCTGTACTGAGGATGTTTGTGAGGATGGTGCCAGAAACCTCAATTCCAGTTCTCTCAGCAGTATTGTAAACACTCAGATCCTGATTGAAAATGTGATCATTCAATTTAGACTTCATTCTGAAACTAGTCTTTTGCTCTTGGAGGGACAGAACAGTATCCATGTTGTTGTCAATAATTGTCTCAAGGGCAAAACCGCTATCTAGCTGCTGATTTACTGATGCCCTGCATTCATGTGAGCTAGCAAAAGCCAGGGGCTGCGCTTTAAGGAGAAGCTTGCCATAGAGCTGGGCACTGTGCTTCCCATACATGGTCATGTCCCCATCAGCATTGAAGACAGCATCAAGGTTGAAATCAAAAGGAACAATGCTGCAACGGATGGTGTGGTCAAAGCGTATTGGCTGTGAGTTGAAACGGGCATCGTTGGTGATCCTGGCAGCAAGACCGACAACTTCAAGCTCGGTGTTGTGGCTCATGTGAGTTCCAAGGAGTTTTCCAGTGGTGCTGCATTTTGCATTAGCTGTCATATCAGCATAGTTTACCTGATAGGTGTGCTTAATCTCTTCCTCACCATATATGGCTTTCAGGCTTCCAGTCAGGTCCATCTTGTAAAGCTCTGCCTGCAGCTGACCCTCATTAATGAAGTTGGCCGCCAGAAGTTTTAAGTTGTTTTTAACATTTGCAGAAGCAGTGTAGGGTTTTAGGTCAATATTGATATCATGGGTGTAAGAGGCATACTCACTGGCGGAAGCTTCAGCCTTTGAGTTGAAGTCAAGGCTAGATAGAGTAATGGTCAGAGTGTTGGCATTATCAACCTTGATGTCACACATTGCAGCCTTGTTGGTAATGAATAGAGTAGCTCTTGAAGCATCAAGTCCAGCATTGAAGGTGTTTTCCAGGGACAGGGGGCTTTGGAGGGTGGTTGTTCCACTTGTGGTCAAACCATCCTTGTTTATTTTCAGATTTGCCTTGTGAGTAGCCTCATTCTCAAGGAGTGTCATAGTGGCATCACTGTTTACAGCCAGACCATTGATATCAAAAGAGGCATTCAGCAAAGAGTAAATACGGTTTTCAGAGTGGTCTGCATTTGTCTCTATTCTAATGACGACTTCACCAGCTCCAGCAGAGGCTTCAGCCTGGTTACGGATCTTCATGCCGAGAACAAGGGCATTTGCATCACATTTCAGTGTCAGCTTGCTGTCTTTGAAGGAAAGCTCAGCAACATGGGTCAAGATGTCTTCAAAGGCATTGGTGTTAGACACAACTGAGAATTCACCATTGGCATAGGTTGCTGCAATTGTGTTCTGGGCCTTAACGATGGTGGAGTCAAACTCAACAGTAGAATCAATCTTTGCTTCTGGCCTAAGTGGGAAGATGGAAAATGACTGGGTTGAAATGGTCTTGCCATACATGGGTCCAGCCGTTAACATCCCCTCAAAGTTGCTCTCAGCAGATATTTCTTCAGTGTTGATTTCAGTCATGCCAGTGTGCTCTAATGCAATATTGAGACCAAATGGGCTTGTGGCTTCAATCTTGCTGCTTGATTTCAAATTGATTTTGTCTGTAATGGTTGCATCCTCAACAATACTAATACTGGCTTCAAGGAATTTATGGGCCAAAGAGCTTTTCAAATGGGCTTTGATGGAATCAGTGATGGCCAACATTCCAGAGCCTAAATAAAACACAACAGAAAAAAAGAGAATTTATACCTGCATAGATACTTGGATTAACATTTGATTAATTTGCTGGTAAACAATATAACTAACAGAAACATACGCAATCCAGTATTTGGTGTCATATCAGAGAACAACAATAGTAACATATGTTACATTATTTTTATTCCAGTGGAAGTAGAAAACTAACTGAAAATTCTCTACCAAGAGTGAACATCCTTGTAACTAAAGATAACAAATCCTTAATTTCTGATTAACATCTACTTGGAAATACCTTCAATGTCTATTGAGAATATGTCAAGTGGGGAGGTTCCTTTCACATCAAATTTAGCTGAGTAGCTTGGTGTCTCCACAACATCTTTGCCAGCAGCCATTGAGGCTTCCATGTCATATAGGTTGCTCTTCATCATTGTTGAAACCTCAGCTTTGCCAAAAAGAGGAACGGACAGAGTAAGGCTCTCAGGGACAACAAGCTCTGGGATGGGAATTTTAATGGAGACAATCTCCAGTCCAAAAAGAGGTAGAGACACACTAGGTGTCGTCAAAGCTGGTGGAAAGTTAAGCTCTTCTGTTGTTCGTCCTCCAAGGGGGAGAGGTATAGCAATGGTGAAGCGCTCATTGTTGAAGTGGTAGACAGCCTTTGCCTCACTGTTATGAACAAGAAAGGTAAAAATCAATAAACTTTCAATACATTTTCTGAAAGTTAAGATATTGATCACTGATTTCTTTCAGACTTACGTATTGAGGAACAGTGTCTCTGGCAGGGAAATCTCAGGGATATCAGGCACTCTGAAGCTCTCAATGTAAGGGATATCAGCACTGTACCTGTCCATGTGGCTGTTTGTTGCCTAGGAATAAGTAATCTTTGTTTTATACTTTCTCCAATCAACGAAAAATCAAAGATCTGTCATCAAAAATGATTCTAAAATCAAAAATTCATACCTCCACAAATGCCTTGAAGATTTGATGGACGGTCATATCATTCTCCCCTACCCGCATGTCAAGAACATCATTTCCATACTTTTTAATCTCGTCAGTGTATGAAAGGATGTTGGAGATCTCAGAGTTCACATTTGATTTTAATTCAACTTCAATCTTGCTGGCATCTGTAAAAATAAAGTTGAAAAGAATCCTCAAATATTAGAAACATAAAGATGAGTGTGACACATAATCTGGACCAACCAATTATGACCCAGGTTAAAGTAAAAATAAGCCGGCACCTAAGATTCAGGAAAGATGTAGTAACTGGAAACTTGTAGTACCGTATTTCATTGTAATTTTCTGCTCAGAGGTGGTATCCATGACTTTGATTTCACTCTTAACCTCCAGTTTCAATTCTTCATCACATTTCATGTTAGCTGTGACGGTGGCATCAGCATTGAATGAAGGGACAAGAAGTTGGACTTGCAGCATACCTTCCTTCATGGCCTTCAGACTGAAAAATGTGTCAGTGAGTTAGCGTAATCTCAATGATGAGGTTCACATTAATGTTATATCATAAGGATTTATGGTTGATTTTCTTACTTGGCACGTCCAACCAGGGAGAGCTGAGGGATGTTCTTGTTTATGAAGTCAAGAGAGATGGAGTGAGTTCCTTTGCCCTTGGTGTTTCCATTGACAACACCCAGCCTGAGTCCAGCCTCCACATCATAGTCAGGGATCTGGATGTCCGCTGTGATGACATTCTTTCTTCTGTTATATTTCATGATTGCTCTGGCTTCAGTGGGCTCTGCACCTGTTGACCAACCAATAGAGTACTATTACATAACTCCATAAACATTTTGGCCCACTTAAGCCACTGAGAAGACCATTTTACCATATTGTCCATATTGTACATTACCTTCAGCCCTCAGAATAATCTTGACAGAGTCAACCTTCTGCCAGCCCTCTTCTCCCTCCTTGAGGAGCTCATAGGCAACGGTGGCTGTGTACTCAGTGACTTCACCAGTAGGATGGAGCTCCACAGCAAATCTAATAAGATAATAAATAAAATAAGCCAGTATTTCTCAGTAAGCTAATTTAATTTGAGAGACACATATTTGCTGGTGGTTCAGAGAGTCTTGCTCACTTGCTGTCTCCGGTGATGGGGAAGTAGGGGGCTGTCTCCTGAGAGAAAGCATCAGTGTACTGTAGAACAGTGCAGTATTTCATTCCAGCAAAGAAGGGAGAGCACTCGCTAACATCAACCTTGTCCATCACCATAGGGGGAATGGTCTTTACCTCTGATCCAGTGACTACCATCAGGGTGTTTCTATGTAGGAAAGTTACAAGGATAGAAGTACAAGATTGCAAAGTGTAAGATTTTGTAAAATATTTGTATGAGGCCAAAGTAGATGTAGGTCTACCTGCAACCATTTTTGCTTTCTTGGTAAGTAAAGTTAACCTTTACAATAACACCTCATATTCTTTAATTAGAAAGTATTACAAAATTTAGCTGTCTGTAAATACTGTATGTTATCTTTGTAACTAACAATGCTGGCACTTGCACCATGAATTTCATGTAAGTAGGAAACATTCTTTAATGGCCAAGAACTCCACTTTAGGCTTACGTCATTTTGATGAGCTTTGTAGGACTTATTGGAGCAGGGATGGTCAGCTTGACATTGTCACTTTCCATGGAGATCTTGGCACTGAGCCCACTCTTGTGGAAAATGTTGGTGTGCATCTCAAATCCAGAGTTGATATATTCAGGGATGTGGGAGCCAACCTGAGTTACAAATTCAATGCCCCCAGAGGGCATGAAGGTAACTTTGCTCTGTGGAAACAATGTAGACATAGGTGATTTGTGTTGAATGGAAATTAATATAAATCCATAGTTAGTTGGTTGTAAAATTGGAATTTCTTTTAAACATAATTACCATGTCACGAGCAATCCTAAATCCACCCTTGATACCAGGGGTGAAAGTACCAGACAGTGCAATCCTCAGAGGCACCCCAGTGACAGTAGGCAGGAAGAATTCATTGTCCATAAAGATGTAGTGGGCAAAGAATGTGTTGTCAGCCTTGGTCATCAGTGCTTTCATGATCTTTGGCAAAGGGCCCATAAAAACACAAATGTAAGTCAAATGATAAACAATGATACATAATTAAATCTTTAAAATATTTGAAGTGAAAATAACTTGTTTTGTTTACATCAGTAGGGAACATCTTGAGCATGCTGTCAATCATCATGGCAGCAGAGTAGGCCATCTCTGTGATTTCAGTGGTCCTTAGATATCCCAGCTCATTTCCCAAAAGTCTCAGATAAACCATTGCCTCTGGAGACTGTACCGTCTTCATTTCCCTGACAAGTTTATTGAGGTTGCGTCCAATCTCCTTCATCAGGTTTTGGGAGGCCTATACATAAATGTCCATACTATATTACTAATTTCATTGCAGTTGGTACAAATCCAACCTCATAATTACTAATAAGATATTTAATACATTTGATTAAAAAAACAGATTTCTCTGATTACCTGTCTCTTCATTCTGTCCTTTTTCAGAGCAGGCAGCATGTTCTGAAGGATCTCATTGACTCTCAATGGCATTTTGTCAGCGACAAAGTATATTGTCTTCATGGCAGTGTCAGGAAAGAAGCCATTCTCTCCAAACAGGGCATCAACAGTTGGCTCAAATCCTTTGCCCTCCATACCAACCTGTAAATGTAACACATATATCACAGATTGCAACAGAACTCTGTACATTGTCCTCTTAAACTTTGATTAAAATAGCTCAAAATGTTTACCTCCATCATGTCTATGTCATAGCCAAATGCCTTCAGAGTCATTTCAAGCATGACCTCCTTGGGCAGGTAGCTGGTACCCTCAAAGATCATGTTACCCTCCACAGATCCGATCTTGTAGTTGCGAGAGAACTTGGTTGGGTCCATGGTGGGCCCGACCTCATTACCCTGCAGGGCATCACGAATATTCTGTCTTAGTCTGTAGGAAAGGAAAAAGAATATTACTGTTGAACATCTGGTAGTGATCAAATTGGGACACTTACTCAGCATGTAGTGAAACAACACATTTATGAATTATAAATAAAACTACATGCTTTTCACTTACTCTTGGGTCTCTGGCTCAGTTGAGGACAAAATATTGGTAATGTGGGAGATCACAAAGCTCTTGACTTGTTTGTCCTGCTCATTGGGCAAGGCATCAGCAAGCTGGGCCAGTTCAGTGGGCTGGGGGTCTTTCATAAGTACCAGATATGCGGCAATGCGCTTTTGCATGGGGCTGGCACTGTCCAAAAGCACCTGCATGAGAATCTCTCTGCCCTGTGACCAATAGACATCAATAAAATGAGTATACAGTAGAAAAAAATATTCCAATGATGTGTCAAACCTTTGAAATAATTTGACATGCCTCCTCAGGGATGGGAGTCAGCCTGAACACTTGGATGGCAGCCTGCTGCACAGTCAGGGAAGCAGCAGGTTGGTTCACACACTGGATGACAGCAGATCTGAGTCCGGGGCCAGCAGATACCAGAGCTGGAGCCATGTTTCCAATAACCTGGAATCAATGGACATGTTGTATTCTGCTTACTGACATTGGCAGTCATTTAAATGTTGATCTATGGGGAAGGTTACCCACTCTCAGTGTCATGAAAATGTTGTCGTTGTCACCCGAACAGTCACCCAACTGGGCAGCCATGAACTCAGCAACAGAGTGAATCTCAGGGATCAGTTTTCCGTCAGCTTTGTAAAACCTGTTGAAAAACATTTTTTTTTTTTTAATTCAAAGTCTGTGTATATTTTTAGAAACAATATTTGGAATAACGTTTGGTTACCTCTTGACAACATTGCTCAGGGCGTACATAATGGGCTTGCTGGGTTTGTATTTGGCCATCTTGAGCATGTCATTGATCAAGAGGGCAGAAGGATTGGATACGAGTCCCATAGCAAAAACACCGGCATCAACCTCAACTGAGGAGGTATCAAAAGTCCTGAGGATCTGCATGATGGCACTGTTGCACTCAGGGGTTCCACACTGGGCCAAGACCTGGTAGGTCAGAACAGGGGACACTGCAAGAGCCTCAGGAATGGCGGGACTAAGGGTGTCAGTCTTCATTCCACGGACCATGATGACAAGCTTGTGGAAGAGGTGGGCCCTCCTCTCACCCTCGGTCTCGGGCAGAGTGGCCAGTTCTCTCAGGAGGTTCAGACCTGCATCTTTATCCTGGACAGCACTCTTGTCCTCAACAGCCTCCATGTGAAGACCCTTGACAATGTCACCTGTGATACAGAAGTAAAAGTTTGGAATGAGTTGTTCATATCTTTAATTCCGTTTTTAATAAATAGCCTGTAATAAAAAGAACAGAGATAAGAAGAGGAGCTTACTGCGGTCAAAGACTCTTTCATTGTGAGGAGAAACCTCAACGAGAGTCAGTTCCAGCTTTCCAACATTGGTAACTCCATTTTCTCCCCTGTGGAGACAATACAAGGTTGAAAAGTACATTAGATTCCTTGGACAACACATGTCAGTACCTACATTTACATAATGGAGCATAGTAAATTGTACATTGTAAGGTTAGACTTACTTGTGAGAGAAGGGAATGAGGATGTGGTTCTCTGTGCAAGACCCAGAGGTCATGTGTTTTTTCTCATTGTCAAACTTGTAGTTGCAGGTCTGGGTGCTTCTGACCAGCTGGGCAAGAGGGTAGTGCTGGAAGACAAAGAATGTAGTTTATTTGCAAGATTTCTGTCTAATGATTTTAACAATATTGTTGATGCTATGGGTACTGTTGTGGTTTGCTTTTACACTACACTGCAGAGAGATTACATGTGCGACAAACAAAATAAGTACAGTTGTGTGATTTTTGTTGGATCTTGAGTCAATTAGGCTAGAAAAAAGCAGTTCAGGACTGGTGTTTATTTAATTTCACACCAGACTAACCCATGTCTTGGTTGTATGTCTTACCATGCCAGAGATAAGCGCCAAGGGGCTGGTGTGATCTCTCATGGGGCTAAATTTGTCACATCTGGACAGGTCCCTGGTGAGGCTGATGTCAGTTGCAATGTCTTCTCTAGCATTGATGGAATAAGTGGTCTTGCACTTGCCGTGGATAGTGGGCTGAAATGGGTGTGAACAGAGGTATGTATATCATTTCATGTTTTTTGTCATGTTTTAGAAACATAAGGGAGTGTGATGCGATTATTTAGCATACTGTAGTAGGACACTTACCATATTCTTATTTTTGTCTTCTTCCAGTAAAGGCACAGCCAGGGCGGAGATGATACCCCTTTTGATGTTCATAATTGTTGTTGTCTCACCGTCCTCAGGATACAGTTTCACATCGTACACACCATCAACCACAACCTTTAGAGGATATCTACAGAAAATGTCAGACTTTTACCATGTCCTATAGCAAAAGTGTTATAATTTCACAATGTTTGTTTATGCAACTGGATGCACTGGATGAGGAAAAGTTTATATGTAACGTACCTCTCCATTTCAGCAGCAAAGACATCAGAGCTGGGTGCAGGACTGAACACAGGGTCGCCTTTTGCGTCCATGTCGACCACCTCGCTCAGGCTACAGCCAGTGGTGTGGATGATGAAACTGCAAGTCTGAGGTACTTCAATTTCAACCTGTTTTAAAAGATTATTTTAGCTGCTAGATATAATGTGAAAGAAATGATATACATTAAATGGATTTAATATAATGGAGAATGGTGAATGAAAAATTTAGCTGTTAAAGCACATGGCCTGTACCTTGCAAGTGGTCTTAGGTCCATTCCTCAGATGTGACGCACCATTGATAGCGTTTAAGGACTCAGCTTTGTACAAGTATTCATACTTGTGGTGGGCTTTGTATCTTTGGTTTACTGGTAGAGAATATTTCATATTAGATTTCAGTTTGCTGCAAGTACTGTGAGAAAGCACAACACAACAGTTTGCCTTAGCAATTCAGCAATTATTTAAAAAGTGCTACATGGATAATACATCATTTAGTGTTTTTAAACAGAAATGAGAGAAAAAATGCGTGTGCTGATTAGTTCAGGTTA
Source organism: Sander lucioperca (assembly GCF_008315115.2). NCBI lineage: Eukaryota > Metazoa > Chordata > Actinopteri > Perciformes > Percidae > Sander > Sander lucioperca. The sequence continues at coordinate 12,399,655 of NC_050191.1, forward strand.
CCTCTGATCTTTTAAAATATAGTCTCAGTTGTAGATTTCTTAAACAGCTGCAGTGTAATTAACATGCTCAGGTTGTGTAATTAACATAAACATACTAGTGAAACTTACTCAAGCAGGTTTCCTGCTCCTCTTGGGCATCTGTAAAGACAATCATAAGAAAATTAGATTTAAAACTTAGTTTCCTCTCACAAGAAAACAATTTTACTTCAAAGAGAGGTCAGAGTTTTCACTTTGTTGTATTTGTTTTAATACTACTTTAAAACTACTAATATATGATCATATATTCAAGGCATCTACAATCAAAAGCAACAAGATGCAAATTAAAAAATGACTTACAAGCCAAGGTAAGTATGGTTAGGAGTAGGAAAAGACAGAACTTTAAGTCCCCCATCATGGGCTCTCTTCAACTCTCCTTTGTTCTCCTTTGGTGAGTACTCAGCCGAGACTGAAGCCTTAACCTCCTCATCGGCCTTTTATTGCCAAAGGTGTTAGGTAGGAATTACATACAGTACTGTGCCAGCTCCAAAGTCCACTCTATACGTACATGTGGAGGGACAAAGGCAACTAGTTTCATAAGGCTTTCCTTGAATATGATTGCCAAGTTTCTCTCTTTCTGTGTTGAAATGTGTGAACACTTTTAAGTAATATTCTGCATAATATCATTTAAAGTTACAAATGAACAGAAGAGCTTTATCCTAAATATAACTCAAGAATTCACATACTCTGCATTACTGCTGATGGATATCATTTCAGAGTAAAAGCCATTAGACGGGGCATAGTTTTTTCAATGACAGGTCTTAAAGGGATACTTCATCGATTAGCATTGAGCTTTGTATCAGTAGAAACCCGGTAGTATTTTTGAATGACCGTGCTTCCCTCCCTCATGTCCCCATGGATGTATTAAGAGAACCTATCCCCCTGAAACAATAGTTCTCTGTATTGTGGGTCTGGAAAAAAGCCTCTGATGACGCAAAAATCGTCGTTTAGCGTCATCGGAGGCATTTTTGCCCAGAGTCTATGGACTACAGCCAGCTAGTTCCGCATGTTTTCAACCCGCCCATAGGGGGTGGGACTGTCACTACCGATGCGAGTCGAGTGTCAGCCATCTTGGAGCTACGCTAAACAGGCTCTCTCTTTTCAGCAGCAAACTTTTACAACAATTATGTGCATTCAAACTACCGCACATGTGTACCATCGGGATACATTGGTACAGATCGGAGAATATGCAGGAAACTTCATTACAGACGGAATACTCGACACACTACGCGAGCTTCGCCTGCTACGGAGACCAGCACCTCAGCCTGCGGTGTCACTCGATGCCATTAGCCGGGGAAAGGGACCTTGAAAGCGGTGTGCAGGAGCTCGAGCTAGGTGGAAAGCTAACGCTAGCCGGCCACCTGTCCCATCCATCCTGCTTGCAAGTGTCCGCTCATTAGACAACAAACTGGATTACATCCAACTTCAACGAAACTCCCAATGCGAGTTCAGAGACGGCTGTGTTTTTGTTTTTGTGGAAGCATGGCTGAACAACAGTGTACCGGACTCCGCTATCTAGCAGGCCTGTTAGCCTTCAGAGCAGATAGAGATGCTGCTCTGTCGCCGGGTAAGACTCGTGGAGGTGTGCTGTGTTAACACAGACTGGTGCAGAAATGGGGTGCTTGCATCCAACTACTGCTCACCGCTGGTTGAGTTTGTGACTGTTAAATGCGACCATTCTACGCAAATTCACGGTTGTGTTTATACTCTCTGTTTACATCCAACCAAGCGCTAATGCTACCAATGCGTTAGCTGAACTTAACGGAGCCTATAATGTGTGTGCACAAAATGTAGCCTGTTTCGTATGTCATTTTTATATAATGTCGTTTTTATATATTTTAAATGTGTAACACCACTTGAGCCACGGTGAAACACTGTTTCGTGTATATGGTTGAAATGACAATAAAACACACTTGACTTGACTCCCTCTCTGTAACCAATTTCACTAAGTCTGTAACCGGTAGGCGTGGCTTGGGAGTGGCCTCGTAGGGAAACGAAGCAAGTGTATTCTGGGAGTTGTTGTCTTTCATCCACATGAGCCAAAAATACATTTTCTAGCTTTTCTCGGTCTAGAAGGCACCAACTTCTAAAAAAATGTTCCATTTCTACTACATAAATAACCCAATTTAATACATATTAATCTTTCCAGCGGTGAAATATCCCTTTAATATATAAAATAAATACTTAGTCTGAGAAGGTACAATATCACATTGTAATATAACATCATTAAAGTCCTGTGTGAGTTTATTAATCCTTCCAGGTTTTCCAAATCTCATTACAATAATTGCTAAAAGGACACCTTTGTAAAGGTTTATGTCAAAACTGCATCTGCAAGTTAATATTTTGCATGAGATACTCTGCAGTCTTATAATATCATGGCTTCCATCAATAATTTCAATGTTAAACATACGTACAACTCTAATCTTGATAATCAACAGCCAATATTAAATATTTTAAACACTGAATGTTTTAGTTTCAATTTTATTTGGTGTATAAAGCTGAGAACCATATATACATTGCATAATCATATTAAAATGCTTATTCAAAAACATAACTCAGAAACTGTGGAGTTATGCCCCCTAGTCACTGATAAGGAGTTGTAACACTGAACTTGAACAGGTTGTTCTCAAGCATCTTGTGAAAGGAGCAGTGGACTACAGTGTCAGTACATTGTGTAGACATGATGGTGTACACAGTAAATTAGGTTTTACATTCTCTGAACTGGCTATCTCTTCTGGAAAAAATACACTTATCATAAACTACTTGAGGCCATACCAAAAGGCATAGTAAAATGATCTTGAGGCATATATGTTCCACAGTTATGAATACTATGCAAACCATGACCTAAATTATTTGCAGGGGGACAGTCTCAAAAGAAGAAATCTAATAAACAAGCCAAGTTAGCCCTCTTAGCTAATGCATGCAAACTACTGTACTAAAAAAACACACACACACACACACACACACACACACACACACACACACACACACACACACACACACACACACACACACACACACACACACACATACACACACACACACAACTGCATTCAAATGTTTACTTCAAGTGAAGAGTAAAAGAGAGGCATTATCAGCACAATGTACCTACATTGACTTAATGTCTGTTCAAGGTGGAGCTTCCAACTTTTATATAATGCAGGATAGTTTAATGAATAATAATGCATCATATTTTAATTGTTGTATTTTGTGAGTACAGTAAAATCTGAATCTCCAATGTAACCAGTCACATATCTCTGTCAGGTAAATGTAATAGTAGCACAATGTTTTTTTGTGGAAGTGGAAGTGGAAGTGGACAGTAAGTCAGTAGCATATAGTTAAATAGCTTTGGGGTCCTTCTCTAAGTTATTTTTTAGGGTATAATGGTTCTGGAGAAAGCTACAAGCACCAATAACACAGGCCAAGTGTTTTAAACGGGCAGTGCGCTAGTGTAATAAACCTACACATCTCACAACCAGACGGGCCTTAAATATCTGATTTGACTGCTCAAAGAAGAAGAAATCATTGTGTCTTACTCACCTGGTAGTTGTGAAAGCTGTCAATATCTAATTTAAGAAGGCGTATCATGTCAAACTGCCTTAGTTTTTTTTCATGTTAGCCCATAAATGAGGACACTTGGTTTGACAAATCACAGATTTCACCACTAGATGGCAGTTGATCAGTCACATTGATCAGTGATCTGTATGTGCTTTCTCTATCCTGGAAGGGCAAGAGGCAAGGGGCCCTGTCGAGTTTTCTGGTAAACAAACACAAGTGCTGTTTACATTCACATTGTGTGTATTATTGAGGTCTAACAAACATGTCAAGTGCATTTCCTTAAAAATAAGACATTTGTAAAGTAAATGTTTTAAAATGTTAAAATCCAGCATTATTTACATAATTGTTAGTTTGCAGCATTGCTGCAAATCTTGACATGTTGTGGGATGTTGTGACAACATTGGATGTATTGTGTGACCCGTGAGCATGTGCATTCTCATTTGTGTGCACAAAATAAACAAAACAGGGACCCCTCATAGAAAACAAGCTCAGTAATACTACTAAAGGTCAAAAATTCCAAAAGGAACCTTTAAGAGACAATTACTATCAAAAACATATTGTAACCAGTGAACTATACTTGGACAATTTGTAATGTGAGGTTTTTGTATTTCTCCTCTATTTTAGAAAATCTCACACTCCTGGTATGAAAGAGGTTATAATTTTTCCTAATAAGTCTGATGTAAATCAGTCTTCAAGGAAGGTTATATTAATCCAAACAGAAAACCCAGGAGGTAGCAGAGAGAATACCTGGTAAGAGATACAACAATTACTACGTGAGAATCAGTCTGGATGCTTTTGAATTCCGATAAACAGCCCACAAATGGTCTAAATACTTCTTATCTGTGATTTAAGCAGGGTCATATGCAGGGTCATATTTAATTTTATTCTTTTTTTAAATAATATATTTGGTCACAATTTAGCACATTGACCATATACACGGTTCAGCCACATACAAGGTTTTGACCTAGTCCTGTTACTTTCTGACAAAGGTTCAAAACATACTGTATGTGCATGTTGGTTGGCTGTTGGGTTAGTCTTTGTGATGCAACAAGAGAAGATGCAAAGTTTGACCAGAAAAGTAGTATAATAGCTGCTCTTTAAAGTTTGGATGTGCATTCCATAAAAACATCACAAAGCACAAAATCAGACATTTACAAATTGCATTAATGTATTTTATTGATGTTTTCTCATTGCAGGAAGGTGAGTTTCAATAAAATTTTACATGTTCAATGTTTGTACACAACAAACCATCTCAATGAAAATGATACAACAGGTGTTTCTGTTGAACTCATTGTTATAAATATGGTTAAAGAGCAAATTGTCCATACTTCTTCCAAGCATGTGTTTTGAACAGATGGTAGTGTTTCATTTGGACTTAGGCCTCAGTCTGAGGGTTCCTCACTGCTGGAAGGAAAATGGAAGGTCAATCTCAAGCCTTCCTTCACTAACTTTCATGTAGGCTTGAGCCTCCTCTGAAGCTTGCTGCAGGAAATCATAAACACTGTTATTGAACAGATCCACTACATAAATGAACACGTCAATGATGTACTCAAATGAATTGTTTAGCTGCTCCATATTTAGGGCAGAGATCTGGTCAACAACATTCTTTAAGACTGTGACAAGGTTACGATAGAGGACATTGATGTTGATGAACACTGCATCTAAATAGTCAGACTTGACAGAGTCAACAAACTCCTGAGATTTCTCAACAACAGCCTTCAGGGTCTCACCCATCTTCACTAGTATTGTGTCAAGACTTTCCATATTTTTTACAAAGTCCACCAGTTCATCAAAGATGTTCTTAAAACCTATTTTGACCTGATCCAAGATCTGGCCTCCAGTGATTGCGTCACCAACTGGCATACGCAATTTTACACTGCTGATCTGCTCAACAAAGGAGTTGTAGTAGACCTCCATGTTGCCTTTGATAGTCTGGAGGGTCTTATCTAGCATTGCAGCAATGCTGCTGGTCAGCTTCCTCAGGACCTCAGGGAGAGTGGTCATCTCATCAGACCCAGGCAGTTTGAACTGGGTTTCCCTCAAGACCTTGACGACAGCATCCAAAAATACCTGAAGAGTCTTCTGGTACTGGACAATTATGTTCCTGAAGAAAATTGACACCTGGCTTAATTGAGTGTCATAGTTGATTGCAGCACTATAGGCCTCGCTAATGCGGTTGACAACAGAGTTTTTCAACTCTTCCATGTTGCTTGTGATCTGGTACTTGTCAGCAAACATTGTGAATGTAGAGATGATGGAAGGGAGTCTCATCTTGAATTCATTGAGCATTACTTTGGATGCCTCCATGTTGTAGGCAATCTGCAGGTTTGTCTTGTCAGCATCCTTAGAAGATGATTTGATGACCAAGATGTCAACATCAACCTCTGGGGCAGACTGTTTAACAGAAGAAAAGAAAATATTATTTTAGCTACATTTTTATTTTGGTATTTAGTTTTCCATTATATTAATAAGGTAATGCTAGTGATACTCACAGGATAACGACCATAGACCCTTGCCATCATCTGAGATGGGACTCTGCAATTGAATTGAAGGCCCAGGAAGCCAGTGGATGGGGTAGATACTGAAGCACTGATACCATCTCTGCGAGCAGCATAACGAAGGTTCACATCAGTGAAAGTAGGACTGGTGATGTCCAGATTCAGGGTGTGGCGAGAGTAACTAAGAGAAATAAAGCATTTCAAATTAGAAAACATAATTAATTCTTTACCTGATATTTGATATGAAGGAATTTGATTTATGCACATTAGATAAATGGTCAAGATGAAAATGTAGAAAAAACTGTAGATTGAATATTTACCTGTTATCAGCCTGGCGCTTTTTCCTAAAATGTGAAATAAATGAGTTAATTACTTTAAACTTAGAATTTTATAAGTAATTTTTCAGCATGAATTGTAAAACACACAGGATGTTACCTCAAGGCTTGGGTAATAACATGATTGACATCCATTGTCATTTCAGCATGTGTCAGGACAACTTTGCTGACCATGTTCAGAGCTTCATTCTCAAAGTCCACACTAGTAGAAGCTAATGAAAGAAATATTTTGTAAGATTTAGTGCTCAACAATGCTTGCAACATAAAACAGACACATGTATTCAGGGAATTAGATCAACTCACCATCCATGTCATATTCCAAGAGCACAATGACCGAGGTGGCAGAGGACTTTAAGATAACTTTGAAGACAGGAGCATAGCCCTCTACTTCAGCTGTCAGATCTGTGGTGTACAGCGGGCTGACAAACTTGCCATTGGCGGAGATCTTCTGCTTTGCCGCTGTCACCTCAGCAACAATTTTCTCAAAGATGGTGAGGTCACCCAGGCTGCTTGGCTGAGACAAATTAATCTCAATATCAGCAGTCAAGGAAGAGGTTGGGGCAAGATCAATGGTAGCCTGGACAACATGATTCCCGTTGGTGTTGAAATCAAACAGGTTTGCCTCGTTGTTGCCAGTGTACTTCAGCACTGCATACACACGGCTCAGGGAGGCTTCAACAGCAATATTCTCATTTACATCCATGCCCATGACTTTGGTGGCGCCTTGGTTAAGCTTGGCATCAGCAATAACCTTGGAGGTGGAGCGTAGGCCATCCTTATTCAGATACAGATTAGCGTCATTATCCAGGACTCCCAAAAGTAGATAGTCTTCAAGCACTGTGCCATCCATGTTGGCCTTAGTAGATGACTCTATGGAAACATACTCAAAGCTTCCCTCCAGCTTCAGACTGTGGTCTGCTTCAACCTTTCCAATAGCCTTGATTACAGGGAGATTTAAATCACCCTTAATACTGAAGGTGGAGACAGCATTTGCTTTGGTTTTGGTGTCTGCAACCAAATTTTGGTTTGCATCCAGATTGAGTATAGGCAGGACAATCTTTGCAACAGTAGCCACAGTGACAGCAGTTTCAAAAGTCTCAGTACTCATACTGATGGAGCTGTCATGAGTGCCTTCGATGTGACGATTTTCAAGGGACAAGGAATTGGCCAACTTGATTCCTCTCTTGGTGGTCAGACTGGTGGTGCCATCAAGTTTGGCTTGAAGACCCTCAAACACAGAGGCTGTAGTAGCTCCCAGACGGAACACAAGATCATCCTCAGCATACAATCCAGCATTGGCATTTAGATTAATGATGGCAGACTTGACAGACAGCTCTGTGATCAGGTTACCCATAGATGGAATCTGGATTAAACCCATCATATCAACAAGGGGGGCAGCCTGGCTTTTCTTGTACACAATCTTGGCATCCACGTCCACAGATTGCTCAGTGGTAGTTAAAATGTTCTTCAATCCAGTCTGCTCATACAAGTTCAGATCACTAACAGCTGGAGTACGGAAGTCAACAAAAGGCAGGTCAATCTCAGGAATGCTGATAGGGTATGTCAGGAAGTCAAGATTGGCCTCACTTTCCATTGCAACAAAGATGCCAGCCTCATTTTCACTATTGTCAACAGTGAAGTTGTAGAACATTTTGTACTGATTAAGACGAGCCAGAGTTACTGTGTTCATCTGTTGGCTGTTAGGTTTGAAGGTGGCTGAGTAATCATTCTGCAGATCTATCTTAGCAATCAGACTTTCAAAAATGTTAACCTTGGCATTTCCTTTGTTTTGGAATTCAAAGACAAACTCAATAGGACGGACTACAATGTTGATTCCATTTGACAGGACTCCATTCACTGCACCATACAGTTCTGTGTCATGGTTTGCATTCAGCTCAGCCTTCACATCATAAAGGTTGACCTGTCCAGATGCCACAACAAGACTGTTCTTAATTATTGGTGCCTCTGCCTCATTGCGGATGTTAAACTTGAAGTAGCTAAGGGTGCCAGATTCAGCAGTAATTTGCTGTTTCATCTTTAAGATGGTTGAGTCTGTGTCTCCAGAGAAAGTTAACGTGACAAGCTTAGGAGTGAGTGACAATTGTAAGTTGCTCTTGTGGGTGCCATCATCAGCATTGAGTTTGCCAGTGCCTGAATTGTCAACTGCTAACGTGAGGGTGAAGCCATCTTGGCGAGCAATTGCTTTCTGGGTTACAGTGGCCTCACTCCTGACATTAACAATTGGGAGGTCCACTACATGATTGTAAGTTGTATCGAGAGAGGAAGTCATTCCCTCTGCCATAGCAAAAAAGGCTGTGTTCATAAAGTCAGCAGTGTAAGGTGCAGTCATAACCTTAATTGTAGTTTTGCCTTGGGCCTGGGCTGATTGGCCATAGAGAGTTACAGATGCCTGATGTTCAACTTCAAGAGCAAGATGGTTGAACTTAAGAGTCTCTGCAAGGACAACACGACTCATTTTTGGGAATGCAATACGAGCAGTGGAGTCAATTTTGTAATTTAGAATGTCAAAACTTGGAGATGTGGCCTGGGAAGTAAGGAATCCAGTGAATTGAGGTGTCATTTCACTTTCAGTGGAGTTCTGTAACTCAGCAGAAGTCTTGACGGTGTAGATGGGAGTTAGGAATTTGATCTCACCATAGAGTTTACCAAAGCATGGGACCATGATCTGATTTGGAATGGTTGGCAATGTGATATCAGGAACCTGAAGAGACTTAACAAGCTTTTCTACGGGAATTTGTGGAATGGTAGGGAATGCAATCTCAGGAACGGCGATTACTGGGAAGGTCAGCTCAGGAATTGAAGGAAAGTAGTTCAGGGACAGGTCTCCAAAGAAAGCATCCACATCAAGCATTTTGATCTCAAAGTTTACAATGTAATCAATAATTTCAACGATTCTCTGCTTGATGTCATCAAAGGAAATTGTGGTGGCTTTCACAGTATAGAAGCCCAAGATGGTGAACTCAGGGATGTCTATCTGCGTTGGGATTTCAAACTGTTCAAGTGTGTCCATGCTGAACTTCACAGAAGGCACAACAAGATCAGTGAGAGGAATGATGAAGGATGGCATGTTCAACTCATCCTTCTTAAGTTCAGTAATGAGCCCTTCAATGATCTGCTGAATCTCGCTGATGATTTTTTGCTCAGGTGCCATGTTCTTAATCATCTCAACCATATTGTTGGACATATCAGTGACAATGGTGATGACCCTCTTGTAGAATTTGCTCACACAATCCAGATAAGAGGTTATCTCAGCTTTGATATCCAGATCTGTAATTCCCTGTTTTATAAATTCAGCAAATCTCTTAACACTGTCAAGCACAACCTGGTCAATGATATCCTTTACAGATTTAATCATTTCTGCAACTTTGATTTCTCTCAGTCTTTCCATAAAACCTCTAACAGAGGATAAGACAAGGTTGACAAAGTCTCTTGTTGCCTCAAGTTTCTGGGGAATTTCAAGAGTCCTGATCAGTTCATTCACGTAAACTGTGTACTCAGCAATTATTTGATTGGCATAATTCACAAAGTCATTGTAATCCAGTGACTTCAGCTTTTGCACAATGGTTTCAATATACATATTCAGCTGTTGAATTATATCCTTAATCTCAGTTGTTTTCAAGTAGTTGATAGCACCCTGGAAGATGTGCATGACTTTGGTAGGGATGTCTGCATCCTTCACCATGTTGGCTACAGCCCTAAAAGTTTCCTCAATTTTAAATTGCTTGATGAGCTCAACAGCCTTTTCCAAGACAGCCTGAACCTTTTTGTCAGCCTCAAACTTTACAATCAACTCTCTCATCTTGGCATAGAATGTATTGATCTTACCTAGGATGTCAAGATCCTGAATCATTTCCTTAATGCAATCTGACATATCATTGAAAATCTCAGTAGGAATCTGACTCACTAGTTCCTCAATGTGATCTTTAAAGTTTATGGATGAAATGAACTCCTTCAGCACAACAACATATTTTTGCATGTCAAAGGTCTCAATTATTTGTTTCACATCACTCATGATTGTTTGTAGTTTAGCCTTGACTTCATATTTGGAATCAATATCACGCAGGAATGCTATGCTGCTGCCCTTAAGTTTTTCCAAGTCAATCTGCTGGATGATCTCCTTCATGGTATCAAAAACATACACAACCATTGCCTTGATGTCATACTCCTCATTAATGGCATTCAACTGTTCCTGAATCTTCTGAATGAGGGTTTCAGGGAAAGTTCCACTAACAATGACCTCTTTTACCATACCAGCAAAGTGTTGGATGTAAACTGTAAGATCAGCCAGCAGTTTCTCAACAGTAACCTTAAGGTTTCTCAAAGAGGCTTCAACATCCTCCGTGGAGATGACATATGCTTGGGTAAAATCATCAAAATACTGTTTCAGCTGAACGACTTTGCCTTCTATGTTGAGTTGAGAAACAAGGTCACTTACATACTGGGGAAGAGCCTCAAGTTTAGCCCTAATCTCCTCATCTTGTATGTAGTCTTGCAGTGCCTCTGCAACACGGACAACAACGCCCTTGATGCTTTCCAAGAAGGCAGGCAGATTTTCAATTAGAGGGAACTGAATTATTTGACTATATGTGTTCTTGTCATACTTGAGGAATGAAGAGATGGTGAATTCCTGTTTCTCCATGGAGTCTGTACTGAGGATGTTTGTGAGGATGGTGCCAGAAACCTCAATTCCAGTTCTCTCAGCAGTGTTGTAAACACTCATGTCCTGATTAAAGGCGTGCTCATTCATTTTAGACTTCATTCTAAAACTGGTTTTCTGCTCTTGGAGTGACAGAACAGTATCCATCTTGTTGTCAATTGTGGTCTCAAGAGCAAAACCGCTATCTAGCTGCTGATTTACTGATGCTCTGCATTCATGTGAGCTAGCAAAAGCCAGGGGCTGCGCTTTAAGGAGGAACTTGCCATAGAGCTGGGCACTGTGCTTTCCATACATGGTCATGTCTCCATCAGCATTAAAAATGGCATCAAGGTTGAAATCAAAAGGAACAATGCTGCAACGGATAGTGTGGTCAAAGCGCATTGGCTGTGAGTTGAAACGGGCATCGTTGGTGATCCTGGCAGCAAGACCGACAACTTCAAGCTCGGTGTTGTGGCTCATGTGAGTTCCAAGGAGTTTTCCAGTGGTGCTGCATTTTGCATTAGCTGTCATATCAGCATAGTTTACCTGATAGGTGTTCTTAATCTCTTCCTCACCATATATGGCTTTCAGGCTTCCAGTCAGGTCCATCTTGTAAAGCTCTGCCTGCAGCTGAGCCTCATTAATGAAGTTGGCCGCCAGAAGTTTTAAGTTGTTTTTAACATTTGCAGAAGCAGTGTAGGGTTTTAGGTCAATGGTGATATCATGAGTGTAAGAGGCATACTCACTGGCAGAGGCTTCAGCCTTTGAGTTGAAGTCAAGGCTAGATAGAGTAATGGTCAGAGTGTTGGCATTATCAACCTTGATGTCATGCATTGCAGCCTTGTTGGTAAAAGATAGAGTAGCTCTTGAAGCATCAAGTCCAGCATTGAAGGTGTTTTCCAGGGACAGGGGGCTTTGGAGGGTGGTTGTTCCACTTGTGGTCAAACCATCCTTGTTCATTTCCAGATTTGCCTTGTGAGTAGCCTCATTCTCAAGAAGCTTCATGGTTGCATCGCTGTTTACAGCCAGACCATTGACATCAAAAGAGGCAGTCAGCAAAGAGTAAACACGGTTTTCAGAGTGGTCTGCATTTGTCTCCATTCTCATGACGACTTCACCAGCTCCAGCAGAGGCTTCAGCCTGGTTACGGATCTTCATGCCAAGAGCAAGAGCATTTGCATCACATTTCAGTGTCAGCTTGCTGTCTTTGAAGGAAAGCTCAGCAACATGGGTCAAGATGTCTTCAAAGGCATTGGTGTTAGACATAACTGATAATTCACCATTGGCATAGGTTGCTGCAATTGTGTTCTGGGCCTTAACGATGGTGGAGTCAAACTCAACAGTAGAATCAATCTTTGCTTCTGGCCTAAGTGGGAAGATGGAAAATGACTGGGTTGAAATGGTCTTGCCATACATGGGTCCAGCCGTGAACTTTCCCTCAAAGTTGCTTTCAGCAGATATTTCTTCAGTGTTGATTTCAGTCATGCCAGTGTGCTCCAATGCAATATCGAGACCAAAGGGACTTGTGGCTTCAATCTTGCTGCTTGATTTCAAATTGATTTTGTCTGTGATGGTTGCATCCTCAACAATACTAATACTGGCTTCAAGGAATTTATGGGCCAAAGAGCTTTTCAAATGGGCTTTGATGGAATCAGTGATGGCCAACATTCCAGAGCCTAAATAAAACACAAAAGAAGAAAATTAGATTAGTAGCTTGATAACAGATAATTGAATCATTGAATTGAAATTGAAAACACTGCAACATTGTAACTGAATTAAGTCACATTGTTTCACATCACTTAAAGTTTAAAACTAAAAACGTGTACCTGGAGTGAACATGACATACTTTTAACTGTAAGTTAATAACAGTCTAAAAATCCCTAAATTCATGAATAGTATTTACTTTACAATACCTTCAATCTTTATTGAGAGGATGTCAAGTGGGGAGGTTCCTTTCACATCAAACTTAGCTGAGTAGCTTGGTGTCTCCACAACATCTTTGCCAGCAGCCATTGAGGCCTCCATGTCATATAGGTTGCTCCTCATCAGAGTTGAAATCTCAGCTTTGCCAAAAAGAGGAATGGACAGAGTAAGGCTCTCAGGGACAACAAGCTCTGGGATGGGAATTTGTATGGAGACAATCTCCAGTCCAAACTCGGGTAGAGACACACTAGGTGTGGTTAAAGCTGGTGGGAAGTTAAGCTCTTTTGTTGACCTTCCTCCAAGAGGGAGAGGGATAGCAATGGTGAAGCGCTCATTGTTGAAGTAGTAGACAGCCTTTGCCTCACTGTTATGAACAAGAAAGGTAAAAATCAATAAACCTTCAATAATATTTTCTAAAGGTTAAGATATTGATCACTGAGTGCTTTCAGACTTACTTATTGAGGAACAGTGTCTCTGGCAGGGAAATCTCAGGGATATCAGGCACTCTGAAGTTCTGAATGTAAGGGATATCAGCCCCATACTTTTCCATGTAGATGTTTGCTGCCTAAGACAATGAGAACCAGTGTTATATGCATGCTACACATTTTTACCGAAGAAAATGTGAATAATTGTTAAATCTTAGATTCCTACCTCCACAAACTTCTTGAAGATGTGACGGACTTTCATGTCAGTCTGCCCCATTTCCATGTCAAGAATTTGGTTGCCATACTTCTCAACAATATCAGCATTTGGCAAGCTGGTGGTCTCAGTGTTCACATCTGACTTGAGTTCAACCTCAAACTTGCTGGCATCTGCAATGATAGAAAACAATGAATTAAATTCTGTGACAAGAGAAAGTATTCCTCTAATCCCCAGGTTAGAATTAATCAGGAGTAAATTTACTCTTAATAAATCAAATTTTTAATTTTCTCTCAGGAAAAAAGGGCCCTATATTATTGGTACCATCTAAGACGTAAGCGACTATTAAATTCATTTTTATGTAATATTCTGAAAAAAAGGCTAACTGGAAAATAACATTACCATATTTCATTGTAATTTTCTGCTCAGAGGTGGCGTCCATGACCTTGATTTCACTCTTAACCTCCAATTCCAATTCTTCATCACGTTTCATGTTAGCTGTGACGGTGGCATCAGCATTGAATGAAGGGACAAGAAGTTGGACTTGCAGCATACCTTCCTTCATGGCCTTCAGACTGAAAAATGTGCCAGTGAGTTAGCATTATCTCAATGATGAGGTTCACATTAATGTTATATCATAAGGATTTATGGTTGATTTTCTTACTTGGCACGTCCAACCAGGGAGAGCTGAGGGATGTTCTTGTTTATGAAGTCAAGAGAGATGGAGTGAGTTCCTTTGCCCTTGGTGTTTCCATCGACAACACCCAGCCTGAGTCCAGCCTCCACATCATAGTCAGGGATCTGGATGTCCGCTGTGATGACATTCTTTCTTCTGTTATATTTCATGATTGCTCTGGCTTCAGTGGTAGCTGAACCTGTTGTTGACCAACCAATAGGTTAATATTACCTCTCCACTAAACGTCAGAGCAAACTGAGCTAGTAATAAGTAAGAAAGATTTTGGAATAACTTCCATTACCTTCTGCCCTCAGAACAAACTTCACAGAGTCAACCTTCTGCCGGCCCTCTTCTCCCTCCTTGAGGAGCTCATAGGCAACAGTGGCTGTGTACTCAGTGACTTCACCAGTAGGATGGAGCTCCACAGCAAATCTATTAAGATAATTCAGTTCATTTGCCAATATTGGTAGGTAACTTATTTAGAAAAGACAATTATGTGCTGGTAGTTTGGAAAGTCTTGCTTACTTGCTATCTCCGGTGATGGGGAAGTAGGGGGCTGTCTCCTGAGAGAAAGCATCAGTGTACTGCAGAGCAGTGCAGTATTTCATTCCAGCAAAGAAGGGAGTGCACTCGCTAACATCAACCTTATCCATCACCATAGAGGGAATGGTCTTCACCTGTGATCCAGTCACTGCCACCAGGGTGTTTCTAAATTTTAAGTGTAGAAAAGTTAGAATGCAACTTTGGCTGTTTTAATCTAAATAGAGTAGTTAAAGAAAAGTTAAATTGCTGCATTCAAAGATATAAGATCCCCTTAATTATTTTTATTGGTCTATGATGACAGAAACCTGGATGGTGAGGTCAAAAGCTTCAAACATGGCTATCTTTAACATTGTTAAATAAAATTATTGCCTTTATACATTAAATTAGCTCTCTTAGTAGTAACATTACAACCAAAGTTGTAAAGCACTATGTGCCTGTTGTTTTCTCCATAAGTTCTACTTGGACTTACGTCATTTGGAAGAGCTTAGTAGGACTGGTTGGAGCAGGAATGGTCAGCTTTACATTGTCACGTTTCATGGAGATCTTGGCACTAAGGCCACTTTCATGGAAAATGTCGGTGTGTATCTCTAATCCAGAGTTGACATATTCAGGGATGTGGGACCCAATTTGCGATACAAACTCAATGCCAGCAGAGGGCATGAAGGTCACTTCACTCTGTGTGGACACATAGGAGAAATGAGAAATGTTTAGTTGATGCTGTTTATTATTCAAAAAAATATTGGTGGCATTAAAATGCATTTTTGAATAATTACCATGTCACGAGCAATCTGAAGTCCACCCTTAATGCCAGGGGTGAAAGTACCAGACAGTGCAATCCTCAGAGGCACCCCAGTGACAGTAGGCAGGAAGAATTCATTGTCCATAAAGATGTAGTGGGCAAAGAATGTGTTGTCAGCCTTGGTCATCAGTGCCTTCATGATCTGATAAATAAAAATACACATAAGATATTTAAATAATAAAAAAGAAAGGAATTTCTAAATAAATGCATTGTTTTATTGTCCACTATGCTCTTTAAAAAAGTGTCCTTACATCAGTAGGGAACATCTTGAACATGCTGTCAATCATCATGGCAGCAGAGTAGGCCATCTCTTCCATTTCGTTGGTCGTCAGATATCCCAGCTCATTTCCTAAAAGTCTCAGATAAACCATTGCCTCTGGAGACTGTGCCGTCTTCATTTCCCTCACGAGTTTGTTGAGGTTGCGTCCAATCTCCCGCATCAGGTTCTGGGAGGCCTAAACATAGATGTGCACTCTCTATTAGAAGATATTTTCATTATGGAAAAAAATATCACCATAAATACAGTGGTTTTAGTCTTGTGTGCAAATCAGATTGGTCTGCGTACCTGTCTCTTCATCCTATCCTTTTTCAGAGCAGGCAGCATGTTCTGCAGGATCTCATTGACTTTGAGTGGCATGTTGTCAGAAACAAAGTACATTGTCTTCAGGGCAGTGTCAGGGAAGAAGCCATTTTTTCCAAATAGGGCATCAACAGTTGGCTCAAATCCTTTGCCCTCCATACCAATCTGTAAAGGTAACACATGTTTCACTGTTACAAATTAGCGAACTAAAAAATAGTCTCAAAGCACAATTTAGATTTAAACTGCCCAAAATGTTTACCTCCATCATGTCAATGTCATAGCCAAATGCCTTCAGAGTCATTTCAAGCATGACCTCCTTGGGCAGGTAGCTGGTACCCTCAAAGATCATGTTACCCTCCACAGATCCGATCTTGTAGTTGCGAGAGAACTTAATGGGGTCCATGGTGGGCCCGACCTCATTACCTTGCAGGGCATCACGAATCTTCTGTCTCAATCTGCAGGAATGAAAAGACGTATTACTGTTAAACATCCAATAGTGCTCAAATCCGGACACTTAGATTACTCAGCATGTAGTGAAACAACACATTTAAGAAATATAAATAAAGCTGAAACTGTTTTTCACTTACTCTTGGGTCTCTGGCTCAGTTGAGGACAAAATATTGGTAATGTGGGAGATCACAAAGCTCTTGACTTGTTTGTCCTGCTCATTGGGCAAGGCATCAGCAAGCTGGGCCAGTTCAGTGGGCTGGGGGTCCTTCATAAGTACCAGATAAGCAGCAATACGCTTTTGCATGGGGCTGGCACTGTCCAAAAGCACCTGCATGAGAATCTCTCTGCCCTGTGACCAATAGGCATAAATAAAATGAGTACATAGTAGAAAAAAGTATTCCAATGATGTGTTGAACCTTTGAAATAATTTGACATGCCTCCTCAGGGATGGGAGTCAGCCTGAACACTTGGATGGCAGCCTGCTGCACAGTCAGGGAAGCAGCAGGTTGGTTCACACACTGGATGACAGCAGATCTGAGTCCGGGGCCAGCAGATACCAGAGCTGGAGCCATGTTTCCAATAACCTAGAATTATTTGGACATGTTAATATTTTGCCTATTTGTGTTGGCAGTCAATGAAATGTTGATCTATGGGGAAGGTTACCCACTCTCAGTGTCATGAAAGTTTTGTCATTGTCACCAGAACAGTCACCCAACTGGGCAGCCATGAACTCAGCAACAGAGTGAATCTCAGGGATCAGTTTTCCCTCAGCTTTGTAAAACCTGTTGAACAAAAAAAAAATGGAATTAAAAGTCTGTGTATCTTTTTTTACACAAAGTGGTAAAATGTTACTATTGTTAATTAATGTAGCGATATTTAACCTGGAATAAAGTGTGGTTACCTCTTGACAACATTGCTCAGGGCATACATGATGGGCTTGCTGGGTTTGTATTTGGCCATCTCGAGCATGTCATTGATCAAGAGGGCAGAAGGATTGGATACGAGTCCCATAGCAAAAACACCGGCATCAACCTCGACTGAGGAGGTATCAAAAGTCCTGAGGATCTGCATGATGGCACTGCTGCACTCAGGGGTTCCACACTGGGCCAAGACCTGGTAGGTCAGAACAGGGGACACTGCAAGAGCCTCAGGAATGGCGGGACTAAGGGTGTCAGTCTTCATTCCACGGACCATGGTGACAATGTTGTGGAAGAGGTGGGCCCTCCTCTCACCCTCGGTCTCGGGCAGAGTGGCCAGTTCTCTCAGGAGGTTCAGACCTGCATCTTTATCCTGGACAGCACTCTTGTCCTCAACAGCCTCCATGTGAAGACCCTTGACAATGTCACCTGTGATACACAAGCAACATGGTTATAATGACTTAATGTTATATTTAGTGACCATTTTAAAACAATCAACTATAAATGAAAAACAAAATACAAAGAAACAAAGGGCTTACTGTGGTCAAAGACTCTGTCATTGTGAGGAGAAACCTCAACTAGAGTCAGTTCTTGCTTTCCAACGTTGGTAACTCCATACTCTCCCCTGTAGGAATACACATGCTTAAAAATACTGTTGAAGAAGACATGTGTATCATCAGTATGCACACGTAAAAGACATTTCATAGAGTCTAATACAAGGTTGGACTTACTTGTGAGAGAAGGGAATGAGGATGTGGTTCTCTGTGCAAGACCCAGAGGTCATGTGTTTTTTCTCATTGTCAAACTTGTAGTTGCAGGACTGGGAGCTTCTTACCAGCTGGGCAAGAGGGTAGTGCTGAAAATAGACACAAACTCATATTAATGCAGTGAATTAATCAAAGTGAAATAGTTGAATAGTTTACTTTAGTTCCTGTCAGTAGTGCCTTTTTTGTCTTTTCAACATTGTTGTTTTGTCAACTCAACTTAACTAATGTATTTTCTTTTCTTCTAACTTACAAAAAAATACTCTTGGTGCTGTCACAACATAATTAGTCTTTTCTATGCACCGGGGAGATCCAAGACTGGATGTATAGGACAGTATATGTTTCTAGTGGAACAGCTGACATGAAGTAGGTATTTATTAAATCAACTCTTGAAGACTTGTCTAAAAAGTTAATGTTGCGACCATGGACAGTTGGTGATCTTACCATGCCAGAGATAAGTGCCAGTGGGCTGGTGTGATCTCTCATTGGGACAAATTTGTCACATCTGGACAGGTCCCTGGTGAGGCTGATGTCAGTTGCAATATCCTCTCTCGCGTTGACTTTGTAATCGGTCTTGCACTTGCCATGGATAGTGGGCTGAAATATTGATTTTGTTCTCTAATATTGATAAGAGAAAAAAATATTTAAAAATGTACTACAGGCAATTATTTTAAAACTGTAAAATCAGCTTGGTTTACTTTAATGGTTCTACTAAAATATGCAGATTTGTAAGCATGTTCCTGGTTAATGAATGTACCATATCTTCTTCCAGTAGAGGCACAGCCAGGGCAGAGATGATACCCCTCTTGATGTTCAGGATGGTTGTTGTCTCACCGTCCTCGGGGTAAAGTTTCACATCGTACACACCCTCAACCACAACCTTCAGAGGATATCTACAGAAAATGTATGATATTTGAGTTTATCTATCAGTGAAAAACCTCCAAAAAATATCAGATTGATAATACAGTTTAAAAAAAAATAATCTTTGACTTTAGTAATTTTCATTGAGTCACATACCTCTCCATTTCAGCAGCAAAGGCATCAGAGCTGGGTGCAGGACTGAACACAGGGTTGCCCGCTGCCTCCATGTCGACCACCTCACTCAGGCTACAGCCAGTGGTGCGGATGATGAAACTACATGTCTGAGGCACTTCAATTTCAACCTGTGAAATAAGGTAAATGTTTTTTTTTTAATTCACTCTCTGAGAAACTTCTTATGGAAAAAAAAAAAATCAGATGACTAAAGATGACTATAAAAGATCTTTCTCATACCGTGCAAGAGGCCTTGGGTCCGTTCTTGAGCTGTGAGGCTCCGTTGATGGCATTCAAAGATTCAGCTTCATACTGGTATTCATACTTGTGTAAGGTCTTGTACCTTTGGGCCACTAGAAGAAGAAAAAAATTCTATGTAAAAGCAATCTATTTACTACCCTAAAATTATTGTCAATGTGTAGACTGGATGTCAACACAATTTCTCAACTATTAACACAAGCATGATCACAGCAAGTACTTTGGTGTAACTTACGCAAGCAGGCTGGCTGATCTTCATCTTGGGCAACTGGGCAAGAAAAAAAGTCATATAAATCACTCTTTAGTAATTCTAATGCGACTGACTACAACGCCTTTACTACTATAACTACACTAATTCATAGGTCCTCAGTAAACATTATTATTGTAGCATGTCTCCATGTTATTTTTTAAAGTTTGTTATAACATACATTTAAAGGTTTGTAAACAGAATATAATACAATTTAGGAAAAATGTGATTAAATAATTTGCAAAAAAAACAACAGTGGGTAATCATACGCCATATTGAAAAGATGTTAACTCCAATTATTTTTTTTACATTGATATACTAAGCCAACTACTCACAAGCCAAGGCAGATGTGCTGAGGAGCAGCAAAAGGCAGAGCTTTGAGTCCCCCATGATGGGTTCGTTGAAGCTCTCTCCTTTGGTACTGGCGAGTACTCAGTTGAGACTAATTTCTCAGCTTCAGCTCGGGACTTTTATATACCCTTAGCTCTGTCTGGGGACTGGGCGGCACAGACAGTGCTTTGAACGCTCAAAGTCCACCCCACCCTCCTGTGTGGAGGGACAAAGGCAAAAGGTTTAAAAAGATACCCATGCCTCAAAGCACAGAAGCCTACAAAACTGATGAATACAGTTACATCTTTAAATGTCCCTTTTTAATCACATTAAAGGTGCATTTTATGTGTTTTTTTAAATGCACGTAGGACTTCGGATGATATATTTTAATTGAATAAAGCACATTAAAGCTTAGCCTTTTCAGATACTGGTGGTTTTATTAATGAAATAATACTTCAATACATCTAATATAATTGAGACATCCATGAAGAGCAGCTGTGTGGTCACAATGTATTTACTTTACATCTAGTTTTTAGTCACATCTAGGCACATTTCTTTGTGTTGTCCATTTGTCAATAAAAGAAGTAACACTTGCAGTCCATTAAATTAAGAATTATTCTATTTTCTGTGATTTATTCTTCCTGATGGTTACTCTTGTAAAAATGCAAAGTTAGTCAATGAAGTTAACTAGCTAACAGCTCCATGTGAATTAGGTCACTGATAAACGCTCATTACTAAACACTGAGTGATCAAGGCGTGCTCCAAACACAAAGTCCCTAAGATAAACTTATCAGCTGCCTTATCCGTTGATTATATTGATCAAAAAAACAAACCACTGGTTAATTTAACAGGGACAGTGCACATTAATACCAACACATCTACAAAGTTAGGCAAAAGACTATTTTTATCTGTAGTGATCAGGTTTATGTTCATTTAATATCATCTTATGTACATTTATTTAACACAGTACACACATTAGGACATACCCAATGTTTTAAATGGGAATGTGGCTTATCATTACATTTGAAATAATTGTAGTTATAGTACTTACAGTATAGTACGTAAGAATGATGATGCTTCTTGTTCTGCTTTGACTGCCACAGGCCAAAATGAAGAGTAAAAACATTTGCGAAACTTTGATATGGGTTAGATGATGAACTTTGATCTACAAATAAGCAGAAACAGAACATGTGGTAAACAAATAAACAGCAACTTTGGATTGGCTGAAGTCTTTTCTTTTGTTGTTTTGTTGTTTTGTTTCAATGTATTAGTATTTTTCAATACTATGCAAAGTTTGAGACAGCATGTTAAAAAAAAGAAAAAAGTGTTCTCTTTTGTACATCGATACACATTGCATAATGGTCTGTTGCAATATATCCCAATCAGGACCTTTTAAAAAGTTTGTCAGATACGTACTTTGTTTGCACTGACAGACATGTACACAGATAGAGTCCAAAGGGGGATTTAGCCACTTTAAACATTTGCTGAGGTTTAGTCTGAGGTTTATCCCAGCCATCAAGCCATATTGCAGTTGAGCAGTGCATCTCCGTGCTCTCAGTGATCTCAGAGAGTCCAATGGTAGAAGATACTTTGAGGGAACATGTCTAAAAATACTATAAGGCAAGGCAAGGCAGCTTTATTTGTATAGCACATTTCAGCAACAGGGCAATTCAAAGTGCTTTACATAAAAACAGTAAAAAAAATAATTAAAAACAGAACAACAACAACTGCAGTTGCTAGCACACTCATTCATCTCACAGTGTTCATCACTTCATCACCTACCACCCTTTCCCAATAACTGTGTGATGTTAGGTTCAATTTATCAGTTTCCAAAGTCTTGCAATGGCTGCAGATTAGAAAGGTAATAAGAAGAAGATGAAGGGGGAGATGGAGAAGCCAGAGAAGATGGTGAAGAAACACACCTACATCACATCAATTATGGTCTTGTTTTTTTTTGTCAAAAGAAATAAAGAAAATAGCACATAATACTGTTAGCCAACTGGTGAGGCCCATGAGACTATAGATTGAGATTTTGAACCTGTAACCCACATCACAGGAGACAGACATGTGCAGTCTCCCAGCAGGGCAGCTGTATAGGCACTCTTGTCTAATCAATTGTTGGGCATAAAAGTCAACTGTTTAATCCACTGAGAATACTGATTTTATTTTCAAAGTACTCAACTTTATTATTTATTTCTAATTGTTAAAATGTAGTCTGAAAAGTACATATAGCGTCCTGATGGTGCATGATCAAGCTGCATGATAATATTAGATAAGAGGCAATTCCGTAAGTCAATTTATATTAGATATAACTTTAGAATTATACATAGAAAACCCTTCTGAAGCAAGTCATCCAGTGGAGATTTACTGGCGGGTAAATGCAGACTTCCGGGTATTGCTGCCAGAAAATCAGCAAACTTTCCCTTAAGTAACCAGCTAGTGGTAGCTAGCTAGTTTTGTTGGAAGAATGCTGAACAAGACACATTTTGGCGACCAAATGTTCCAATTAGCTTGATAAAGTGAAAATAAAAGTTCAAGGCTATTTTAATGTACACGGTGCCATGAATACACATTGCTATGCCTTTGTCATGATTGACAAGTCAGCATGTAGCCACACCCTAAAGCATCCCCTGCTCAGTGTTGTCAACTTTTTTCCAGTGAAAGTAGCTAGTACTAAGTGCCAAGTTGGCAACACTACCCCTGTCTTTTTTGAAATAAATGGGACTATAATTTAAAAAAATCAACACCATGCTATATTGTAGAAGATTTGAAAGTAGCGATTGAGGCCATAAACTTATGAAAATATTTATTGAGGTAATAAATCAATTGAGCAGTAAGGTCATTTTCTCATTGTCTTTTATAGAAACGGACAACTTTCTGCAACCAATGGAGTCGCCCCCTGCTGGAAATAAGGTAGAATTAGTGCAGTCCCTGTTTGGAGCACGTGTTTTTTTGGAACGGGCCAATTGCTTGGTTCCCAGTATTGTTTTCCACAGCTTTATTGTGTAATTTGTCACAAACAACATGTGACACAAAATGCAGTTATAAAATGCTTAGTCTTGTTTTGCCAGACCGTCCTGGCGCGCTGGAGGAGGGTCTGGCTACTCCACATAGCATTTAGGGATTGGAGGAAAACGTGCTTAGTGGCATTTCTTTAAACCAATCAGAATTGTCATGGGTGGTGCTAAAGCTCCGCACAGAGCCGCTGCAAAATAGTCATGCGAGAGAAAACTCAGACTGGACAGATAGACTAGCTAGCTGTCTCAATTTACCATGCAGAGATCTGAGGAGCAGTTAACCAGAATCCTCAGAAATCCACCGAATTTAAAATTCCAACACAAAGGAAGCAGAAGGAAACGGAAGAAGAATTTCCTGCATCACCAGAGCAATCCCAGAAGTGGAACGCAAAGGATATAGACTATGAAATGCTTGGTTCCCAGTATTGCTGCTTGTAGCGTTGTTGTGAACAATTTATCTGAGATTAAATTTCAGTCTGATAGTTGCAGAGCTGCCATGCAAGGCGCTGGTCCACTATATGAAACGCCCGTAGGCTCACTGCTGCACCTCAGTCAGAATAATACTGGCTTCTCTCTTCTACAGAAAGGCGCTAGATTTGTCGCTAGTCGCTTTTTTTTAACCCCGTCTGCTGTACAGGGGCACGTAGGCTCTCTGTTGGTAGCAGAGCCGGTGAACTGCAATCAACGAGCCGTCTAGAGCAGTGGTCTTCAACGTTTTTTAAGCCAAGGACCCCTTTACTGAGAGAGAGAGATGGAGCAGGGACCCTCTACTACCTGTTAAGTTGCATATTAAATTGGGCCTACAATGATGTGTAGACTGCCTAAAGGCTTTATACATACCTTTCTAGTACATAGAATACTAAGCTATTAAAATAATAATCGTTGGCGTGATTTTATAAATCATGTTTTAATGTTTAAAATACATGTGGCACAGTGAATCCTTAGGATTAACTGTATCTTTGGATTGCTGCCTTAGAGATTTTCTTACATATAGGCCAGTAAACCTATCATCAATGTTTTTTTCACAAATAGGCTGATTTATATTTGAAAATAATATATTGCAGTCATGTTAAGACATTTCATTTTTTTTTTAAAAACTTCCAAAAAATGAACAATAACATGGTGCCCCCCCATGCAGTACCCACGGGCCCCAGACCCCCTGTTGAAGATCTCTGGTCTAGAGATTTAGCAACTCTGCGCCCCCGCTGCTGTACTGTGCATGCAGGAGACACACATACAGAAATACCTTGATATATAGCTGGATGCAGGTTTAAGGCACTTCCACATTGGCTTAATTTTTCAGGCCTGGACGCAGAAATGGTGAAAAACTGTTTAACGGTCCAACTCCACAATTAAGTACTACACTGTTTATAGTCTTTCCACATGTTTTAAAGTATTTTCTAACATGTATAATGTGTTTAGAAATAAATCACTGATTTTGCTTTACCTGGACTTTAACATGCAGTCCTGTATTTTATACTCAGAAAATTCAATCAGAATATTTTTTTAGCACAATTCACCTGCAACACTGCACAATACAGTTTGCAATATATTCCCCTACAGTTCACTGACTTACAGTATATTAGTTATCTGATTGAGCAAACAGTGGCTGAAAGTCCAGACACAATGAAGTCATGCACCGTGTATCGCCGTGTCATGAACCATGTTCGCTAATAGTTATATTGTTCTTCAGCTTTATCTGGAACTGACAGATAGCACAGATAACTTTACTGATAGAACTATTCTAGGAAGACAGATCAAAGTTTATCACATTCTGCAGAGCATCACAATTGCATGCATGCACACATAGATACATAAAAGATTCATATGTGCAGGAATCCTAAATCTTTGCATAATTTGCATTAATATCCCTATGGTCAAATGTTAAGAGTCTCACACACACACACACACACACACTCACACACACACGCGCGCGCACACACACACACACACACACACACACACACACACACACACTCCTAGTTGAAAGTCCCTTTCCTATCGACTGCAGGACACATACAGTACAGAACATGCAATGTACTGTGCCTGTTCAGTACATCACATTTGGCTTCCTTCCAATAGCCATATTTACACATATACACACACACACACACACACACACACACACACACACACACACACACACACACAAATTGCCATTGAACTTTGATTGGCAAAATGTGTTGGATTTAACCTTTGCTCAACATGTAAAGACCAGACAGTATGCTACCACAGTAACTATGAAGGTATGAAAGTATAAAAGCATTGCTGATACATGAGTGAATGAGTGAAATACATCAGGCAAATGTATGGATGCAGTTGTTTTGGTATGAAGTTTAAAAGATAATAATGGTTACAAACAGACACAGAGTTTCATACTTCCTCTCACTGCTAAATGCTAACATCAGCATGTTAACATGCTCACAATAACAATGCTAACATGCAGGTATAATTTAACAGGTATAATGTTCATCATGTTCAACATCTCAGTTTGTGTTAGCATGCTAACACTTGCTAATTAGCATTAAACACAAATGAGAAAGTTTAGCATGTAGTTGGTCATAAGTCAAAGTATTAAACAATCAGAAATTTCGACCTGATGATGACGCTAGATGAAGGCTTTAAAGTTATTCTAATTCGTGCTCTGGGGAAAATTTTTAACAGCATATCATCTAATAGTTGTAAAAAAGTAGTGCTAAGCCACGGAGGTGAAAAATTATTCTCTGTAGTGTATTTTGGGATGTGATATACAGTATATATATATATATATATATATATATATATATATATATACCTGCCTCTGCCTTTAATACTACCTCATCTTACAGTGCTGCAGTAGAGCTGCTTCTATGCCCGGTGCGATACAGGCACTAAAGGGTGCCTTTTGCATCGGTATCTGACGCTGAGAACCACTGACCAAGCGTCAGTATTTGACAACTTGGGAATGAGAACAGGTTGCCCAAGCATGTCTTCGCAGTGGGCTACTGTGGTGTTGTGCCAAAAAATGATCATTATCCCAAAACTGATTGCTGTGTACCCTATGTGCAAATTATGAAGTGAATTGTACACAAACACATATTAGATGAACGCCCAGGCTCTTGGGCTCTCCAGCACGTTGTTCTGTTGCTGGTGGTTGAGCACCTATCTCCGGCTGTTCTGTGTGCTGTAGCTACTTCCCCAGCAGGCTGAGCCGGGTTCGGCTTCCTGCTTTCTCCGCTCAGGCCACATCGCTGCCTGGAGATGTGACTGCTAGACGAAAAAAGCAGAGCCTGATTGAACCCTGCTTATAGTTGATGAAGTTGTGCAAAAAATACTGGGAACCAAGCAATTGGTCCATTGTGAACAGGGCACACACTCCAAACGGGCACTGCACGTTCAATATGTAATGTTATTTTGTGCGATCTACTTGTCACTGTTTATTTATGTATATGTCCATGACGAAATGAGATGGGGGTTGGACCTTGGAGGTTTACCTGAATTTGTATGGGGCCTCAAGTCTCGTTCTTCCCAATGTTTGGGAAGCTCTGCTCTAGAGGAACATTCAGGGGATCATCAAAGTCAGTAGGAAACATCATCTGAGGACCATGAATCTCTTCACACAATTTGGTGCCAATCCGTCAGGAAGACTAGAGTTAGAAGATCACCAAAGTCAGTAGGATACATCCTCTGGGGACCTCGAATGTCTGTTTTATGGCAATCCATCCAATAGTTGAGATATTTCTCTGAACTAGAAATGTCTACCTCATGGTGCCACTAGAGGAAAAGTCAGAGGATTGCTGAACTATTTCAGTCCGGACCAAAGGGGTGGACCAACCAACTGACCGACATTACCATCTCTAGAGCCATTACGCTATCATGGCTAAAAAATATTATTATTATGGCGTCACTGCTCCAGCTCAGCTTATTTTACCTCTTTAAAAATTAAACATGCAATGTTCAGACCAACTAAAATGGGTTTACTGCTCTTGGTTTTAACCCCTGAAACAAAATCATAATATGGCTTCAGCTCGCAATCGTTTTGATTTTGATGAATCTATTTAATTTTAGGCTTAATCATTTAGTCTATGGAAATGTCACAAGAGTGAAAAAATGGCCATCATAAATTCTCAGGGCCCAAGGTTCAAATAACTTGTTTTGTCTTTAGCAATTTCTAGTAAGGTCTACTTATTATTGCCACTATTATCAAAGCACAGTGACAAGTGAAGAAGTGCTGAAGTGCAAATGCTATAGTTTGGGTAACATTTACTGTAATATTTAAATCCAATAATGATATTAGATTATATTTTTAAATTTATAATTATACTTGTAGTAATAATTAATATGTATTATGTCACATTTAAAATACTTGTGTTACATTTGTCTTGAGGTCACTGGAGCATTTAAATAAAAATGATCAATTGCATAAGCTTAGACAAACACAGCATTCTCAAAAGAATACATTTACTGCTGATAAAAAAAAAGCAGCAGCGTGTTCAGACTTTCATAAGGGCCAAGGGTGCAAGCACAACAGAGCTTGAGATAACAAGTAGGGAACCATGGCAGCAATCAGGCTGACCAGTGGCCTCTCAAGATATGACATTAAGCCTTAAGTCTGCCACTAGTACACAGATATCTGCATACAGTAAGCAAAAAAGGCATTTTCTCTATTTTAATTTATAATGCTTTTTAAAGTGGTTTTATATCTTATATAGTAATTTCAATACCCCAAAACATCCCATTACAATGTCAGTATGTTCAATGCATGCACTCATTCACTTGCAATCTACATCTAGAAACTTCTAGGAAGGTATACTCAGCATTGAGATTATTTGAATTTATAATGCTTTTTAAAGTGTTTTTTTATGTTATATAGTAATTTCAATACCCCAAAATATCCCATTACAATGTCAGTGTGTTCAATGCATGCACTCATTCACTTGCAATCTACATCTAGAAACTTCTAGGAAGATATACTCAGCATTGAGACTATCAACACAGCTTAATAAAAAGTGAAGTAGAGAAAATATTATAGGCAAGCTGCATGTTTTACAGTGTAGCCTATCAGTATATCAGCATGTCCACATGACTTCTACTGTCTGCAGCTTTATCATGTCCTTTCAATTGCAGCACGTCCAAAAAAGCTGCATGTGTATAGAAGTTTCAGATCAATGATTTTGAGATGTTGCCGTAAGTGTCATAAACAAAGGTTATTACCACAATGACTGATAGAATCTACTAGTTTCTAACTGAAATGTATACAATGCACAGAGGGACTGAATCTGTGGAGAAAAGGTGGATAGCCCCAGGCCACAAAAAGGACAAATGGCACAGCTGACATGGTCATAATTTCGAGAGGAAGCTAAAAGCATAGATGGAAATTGCTTTGATTATACAAAACCTGTGAATGACAATAATCAGAACAACTAATTTCAGTACCACACGTTCTATAAATATTGACAGAGTACCATAGACAGGAGCATTGCCCCACACTCTGTTTAATGTAAGGACAGCCAGATCAATATTTGAGGAGTGTGTGCTGCTTTTACAGCTGCAATGGCTTTTCGTCACTAATCATGCAAAAGATTAAGTGTACGTGTGTGCCATGGAAGAAGGACAGAGGGTCAACAAGTTTTTATGAAGACATTACACACAACATGTGTAGACTTAAACATTAGTTAAGCTAATCTTTTCACATCAGGAAAGTATGAAACCATACTGGGTCATCCATTACAGCACAGTAGGAAGTGTGTTGTCAAGGAACAATGAAATAGTACAATGAAGAAGTAACTGTCTGTGAAATTATTGTAATTTTTCTTGCGGGCACAAACTTTGCAGACAGACTAATTCACCTAAAAGTGTAGTGTCCCATGATCTAAATGTTTTTCTCAAGTGTTACACGTTATTAAAATCTTGGGTTGATATTAAATTCCTGTACTCATTAAAGGGTTCATTTTACAGTTGTTTTTTTTTTATTATGTCGTATACAACATCAACACACATTTTATGTCATATTTAATATCTTCAGATCAATACAGTATTAGAGACTTCCTTTTTTGTTTCATATAGACAAATATTATATATTAAGACGCCACAAAATCAATTAATGGGTGGACGTTTTTCTTCATAATGACAAATAGTGACCTGTTCTGAGTTTGTTTGATGTTTATTTCACAGTAACCAATCTTGTTGGCCATTAAATTAACAGTATAAAACTGATTTATGTCATGTTTATAGGCTAATGAAACAAAACCCATTCCTAACATGCATCATTTTTTAGTTTGAGAGCAAAAAAAAAACCATTTTAGATCCATTATGAGACCTGTATTTGTGTGCATGTGGTTCTAAACGTGTATGTGTTTGTGCATGCATTAACATGTCTGTGTGGATAAAAAAGCGATGCACGTTTGTGTGGCAACATATTGTTTTGTCCAAGACAAAACAAACAGTAAAGAGACATGACATAACATGGCACCACTACATCCAAATACAGAATAGTCTTTAGTAATTGGCTAGAAGGGGACTGTGCCTGTAAACACCCCTACGGCAAAGTAACAGACCTGTCTGGTCCAATAAAGCCCGCCCATCAGCTGAGCTCAAGCTTTAGGACAGACCTGCCTACAGTACTATATAATACTATATATATATATATATATATATATATATATATATATATATATATATATATATATATATATATATATATATATATATAATGTTCAGTTGGCCTTGATTGCAACCATCTCCTATATGACCTGGATGACTGAGAACCTTAACAACCAACAACACTACAGTATCAACTGAGTGGAAGGCTGTCAGTGGCCTCTAGTGGATCAGTTATGTTTCTGCAGAACAACACAGAAATTGTCCCTCTTCATTTTTTCATAGCTACAATGTCTCATGTTCAATCCCAGCGGCACTCATTATGTTCTGTTGTGGTGTCCTTGAGCAAGACTAAATTGAATCCTTGCTCACTCAATCTAAACTTCTTTCTTGGATCAGGGCGTCAACTTGATGCCTAAACTGCAAATGTATAAGATGCAAAATGTTACAGCATTTTCAGCTAATTTGTAAAATTAAACATTATTTAATTTAACATATTACCGTTCATTTAATGTAATTAGTCGACTATCCATTTGTAAGAGCCATGTTGTATTGTTCAAAGTTTTTGGTATTTTATTTTATTGCAAAAGTAAATCGTTTTATGACCTTTAAAATATGTAGTCCAATATACATTTGAATCTAGGTAATGTTGTAGAATGGGCTTTGCCCTATAAAAACTCACGCTCCACTAGTCTGTCCTGCTATTGGACAGTTTTGAGTTGGTTTTCTCGAAGTGAAGTCAGTGTAGGTTAACAGAGCAGGAGGTGAAGCAACATGTTTTCTGACCGCTGATTGTAGAACACTGATTTTAGACTGTATTTTTGCGTTTAGGAAAGTCAATTTCAGCACACGGTCAGTTTTTGGATATTCCAGCACTGTATATGGATACCCTTTTTGTTCATCTTCTCTTTTTATCACATCCGTGGAATAAACCATTTTTCACCTTCTATGAGCCTCGTTCTTTGGATAGCTGTGCGTGTTGAAGTTGGACATGGTGATCTACATGATTCAGAACACTTTACATCCTGCAATCAGTGGCGAGGAAGGTTTTTAACAAGTTGCCAAACACCATTATTTCTGCACTTTCCTGTCTAGCTTTTAATTTAGGAACAGACTAAATAGATTGTACAACAGTTCCTCTTTTGGAAGAAAAAGGTAACTGTCTAAACATTTAAGGTTAAAAAACAAAAAAGACATTTTACCTCAAGGACCACTTTTTAGTTTACAGCAACGTCTCACAGTGTTCAGTTGCCATGGAGATGGTTTTGTGTCAGTATTTAATGTCTTAAAATATTACATTTTTCATACTATTAATATATATTATTTTACCTTACATGTTAAATGTATGCCAGTGAGTGTGATAATGGTCAGAAATCAACATTTAGATAATCAAGGTCCATTAGCTTTTTCCGGAGATATCAACAGCATCTTACGGCCTTGGAGTCAAGTTTTTTTGGGGGGGTCAAACCAATGTTTCCAATCTCAAAATGAAGGTTCTGTTGTGTCTGTTTAATTTTGTTAGGTGTTTGCTTGTGATACCCTAATTATAACGAACAAATGATTTATACTTTACCTTATATTGGCATTAACATGATATTTTATAACATTTTTTTATGATGACAGCATGATAGGCTATTTCTTATATGGTAAATTGTCCCTCAAACATGAATTAAAGACGCCCTTCTTTTTTAAGGAAGCCATAACAATGTTTTTCAGCTGTATTACTCCAACAATGACAGGCTTGTGACAGTATTTAGTTACAAATTGGCACGAACAACAAAAGCAACCTCAGACTACTTTATCACTGCCTCAAACCCCCCACCTAGTCTGTATTGTACTCACTCTTAGGTAGAGATAAACACTCCATGTGCTTATAGAAACAGGTGTCAGGCTTCAGGAAGCCACACACCCACACACACACACACACACACACACACACACACACACACACACACACACACACACACACAGTTAATTATTTATCCACTTACTGAAATGCTGACATACACACCGCCTTGACTGCAATGTCACTTTAGCCTTCACAAGAGAGGTTGCAGTTATAGGTACTGAGGAATGAATGTACATCTTCTGAGAAGCTGAGAGAGAAGTCATATTTGGGAAAGATAAAATTTGTTTATAACTTTAATATTATGTAATATAGACATTATGTAATACCACTACTTTCTAGTGCTGCTTGTATCACATTAGAGGGACCTGAAGGAGGTGTGGATCTGTCCAGCTGCCTTCCTGTCAGTCACGTGAACAATTTATGATTTATTTTATGATGAATCTTGCACAAGTTGAAGGAGCTGATAGGAGTTCCTTTTTATTCGTACCTCATACGATTTCATGTGACAAAAACAATCGATTGATTGACTGATTGATTGATTAAATACATTCATTTTGTATTTGTCAGAGCACATGATTATGCTGGGGTTTGTAGGTTGTAATTGAAAAAGATTTTCCACCAAGTAGGGATGAGATGAACACTTATGCTACACTTTCTGTATATTTCTTTGGAGGGTTTGGCTACTTAATAATAGTAGTAAAATCCTTGATTAGCCTATAGGACGTCATATAGCCTACTGTAGCTTGTTGAATGCTTTAACTAAATTGTATTATAGAATTACAGTGCAGAGTTCTTCTCCTTATATCAAGATTTTCCATCAAATGGGAATCGTTTATTTTAGATATTGTGCTAATAATAGTCTCCAGTGATAATTTTCCACAGTACGCTGCTGCTGCGACTGTTTCTACGATGGAAGCAGTGAGTGTGGACGGATCCATTCAGTGTGCAGAGGGGGTTTTAAGTACAACAAGTCGGCAAATCGTTATAAAATATCTTTTGAATAACGAGTACATTTACTTTTGACCTTTATTTTCAACCTTTATAATTAGAAACTGAGCGCACTTTTCTAGCATTCAGTACAGGTTAACTTAATCGCCTTCAAAGAGAAAAGAAAACCCTTTAGTTGTAAATTGGGCAATTCTGATGAAAACCGAGCTCTGTGCCACATCTTCCACTAAATGATAAAGACGCTACACCAGGAACTAGAGGAAGGAGCGACTAAATAAGAACCTATCTTTAAAAAACAACAACATTAAGACTATTCCTGTAAACTTAATGTATTTTTCTCTCTCTGAAACTGTCAGAGGGTCGTAAAATTCACGCGAGCATCTTAAAAATTGTTCTCGTGTTGGATTTGACAGAGTTTTATCAGTAGGAGGAGGTGTTAGGTTCGGCTACTGCAACATAACGGTTAAGTTGGTCTGTTGGTGACGTGAAGTGGGAAAGTGGGTTTAACCGGAGTGGGCTCTTCAACCGGAAGACTCATAAACCATTATTACTCCTAAAATAGGTAAGTTTTCATGTCTTTATTAAAAAAACAAATCTTGGTTAAAGCTACTGTAGTGTCGAGTCTGCTCCAGTGTCTATTCTGGTCTGCTTTACAATTCCCCCAATACAGAAGAGGCGAGGGTGTAAAGGGCTAAAAAAGAAAAGAAAAGTAAAGGGCTACACGGTCTATGGGCTACACCCATACAAGACTAGCCTACATCTCACCTACATTTCAGGATATATTAATGCTGTTTTAAAGTATTATCCAGACTCAAAAGTACATTTTTAATCAATGCAAGTTTTGCAAGTAGCTTCACTGTAAACAAATAGCCTATCCATGTACAGTATAGGCTATATTTAGTTGAAGACAAAGTAGGGCTGAGCAATATGTTTGAAATCATTATCACAATATTTATGAGGATGTTCCTGTATCAATAAGACTATATATCATAATATGGCAAATGTATACACAACCACATGACATAAACACATACCGTACAACTGTTCATAGCAATGAGCTGTGTTCCACTGTTGGAGCAAATCTTGTGCGTAAAACAACAACTTTAATAACTTGTTAATATAATAACTAATAGTGTAGATGTGTGTGTGTGTGTGTGTGTGTGTGTGTGTGTGTGTGTGTGTGTGTGTTATAATTGTTTCTTGTTAATTAATTTGTCTTGTTGTGATATGATGTGTATATGTACATGTATATTTGTTCTCCTGCAAAAGATATCTTGAGCTCAATGAGATTTTCATCTAACTAAATTATTTTCATTTTTGATCACATCTTGCTTGAACGTTTTGTTTGGACAACAGATATGTGTAGAACGATGATATAATAAGTTCATATAATCACTACAGGATTATTCTGAAAGTCTATAAATGATAATATTGAGTTACTGCCTAGCACTAACAAAACTATATGGTGTGAAGACTAGGTAAAAAGGTAATAATATTGATGAAAAAGATGTGTCAAGCTTCTTTGCCCACTCAGGCACTATCCAATCCCTAAAAACTTTGTCTTGCCATAATTATGCTTGCCAGCCCTCTAATTTCAACAACTATTCCTCACTATTGTTGCTGCTTCTATTTTATCTCACACTTTTTAATAACAAGACCAAAGTCAAAATGTGAGAGTTTTTTGAAAAATAAATGAGCCCACTCACCAGTCGAAAAAACTAACAATCTTACAACCTTGCTGCTAATATAAAAAAAAATAACATAATGTTTTTGCAGTAGTGAACCTTTGAGCAATTAATATTATGCAAAAATCATTGTGGAGGGCCCTAACTGAATAAGAAAGAAATGCTGTATTGATTATACTGTTTTGGAAACCAATAGCAAATATTGGAAATTTGAAATGCAACAGAAAAAAAAAAGTCTTGTATCTCTTGAGTCTCGATATACTGTATCTTGCCCCAGATTGATAGTTACACCGCCTCCCTCTCATAAGCCTTAGCACTAATATCCTGTTGCCTTGACTACTGGTGTGTCAGGGGACTTCATCCTGATCCACTGCATGATTTTCTCTGACACTAGTTCAGAGAGACTGCCACGAAGCAGCGCTGAAAGCAAGAATAACTTGAGAGCTAATTTTCTCTTTTTCTTCCTCTTACACTGGACTAACTCTTCACCCACCTGATGCAATCTTATAGTTACTAGTAGTACACAGAACTTCAGGCTGCAGTGCTGCTCTGCTCATCCACTGCACAGCAGGCTACACGCACCACTAAAATGGTAACTCTTCTTTCTTTCTGTGCACCGAGCCATATCAGTTTGTTTGATTTACATTCCATTCAAAAGAGGCACAACACAGACAGCATGAAAAATATTCTCCGTCGTGTTTATGCAGAGTTGAGGATGGGAAATACTCTGTGAAATGTAGTCAGTCCTATTTTGGGCAGGGGGGAGAAATTGGAAATGATCCAGCCAATTAACAAACCCGGTTTTAGGGCTGCAACTAACGCTTATTTTCATTATCTAACCTGCTGATTTAAAAGTTTTTTTATTAATCGATAGGTTGTTTAGGCTATATATTAAATGTCAGAGAATAGTGAAAGAAAAAAAAAAATCACAATTTCCCAGAGTACACGGTGACGTCTTCAAATGTCTTGTTTTGACCAACCAACAGTTTTTTTTTAACATGGATGACTGACAACAGAGACAACAAGTGAATATTCACAGTTTAGAAGCTGGAACCAGGGATATCTCCAACTACAAATTAAGTCTGTCCATTGACTATATATTTTAATTTCTTTGCCAACCATTATTTAGTTTTAACATTTGGTTGTAAATATTGTCAGTCACCAGTTGATTTTGTTTCGTACACTCACTAACTGATGTACTATCAGAAGCGTAATGAGCTCCATCGGATATGTGTCATGCTTAATGGATGGATGGATGGACTACTACTACTATTTATCTAAACGCACACCTTTCATCTCTCCGTTTCTAACTGTCTTTGGGATTTATTGTACGCTAAGACAAGAAGTAATGAGCATCTGGGAAAAGAATGGAGGCTTTCTCTGTTGTTAGTGACAGGCCCAGGAAATGAAGTGGGCCTAAGATTGGCAAACAGCAGTGAAACTGGCCTGGTCAGAGTTTT
Source organism: Sander lucioperca (assembly GCF_008315115.2). Classification (NCBI taxonomy): domain Eukaryota; kingdom Metazoa; phylum Chordata; class Actinopteri; order Perciformes; family Percidae; genus Sander; species Sander lucioperca. Next base: position 12,435,435 of record NC_050191.1, read on the forward strand.
ACAAGATCTCCACCGGAGCTTCGGGGTGGGGGATACTTGCTGCACTGTAGCCTGTGTGAACCAGTCTCATATGGCAGGGAACCCACTGGAAAAAGTGGACCATACACAGCAGAAACAGCTATGGGGGTTGGGGACAAGAAGAGAGACTGTTGCTGTGTAATCGAGGGGAATTGCAAACATTGAATCTGGAATGGCCATCTCGAGGGGCTGCTGTGTATCAAACAACGCTCGCAGACAGTGTTTGGTGTTGCAAACTTATTTTGCATCTCTAGCAATCAAGGCAGAAAGAGCGTGACTCTCTCTGCAAAGAAGGTCACGTAGATGTCAGAGCACTATCTAGCAGTTATTTCTGACCACAGTTTAAAACATTTTCCACTGCACCAAGAAGCAACTTTAGAAAATGACTTGATCAGTTCCCAGCTGTGAAAACATCTAAAACATCCTGTGACGTCTAAAATAGCAGACCTGTATGCATTTGGGAATCACTTACATTTTATAGGCACAAATGGAACAACAATACAGCTAACTGCCCATCGTAGGGGCAAGCAACAGTCCCTGCAGCAAGTAACAACGCTAACCATAACTTATATAGTTTTCTTGTTGCAGTATTTATAAATTATTCTAAAACTGTTTTTGCTTAAGCACAGAAATTTGCTTGATCAGTGTAATTTTTTTTAAGAAGTTAAAAAAATATGGAATACGCCTTGATTGCAACCCATATTTTATTTGTGGGAATCTAGTTTTAGGCTTTGATGAGCATATTTCAGAGGCCAAGAGAGTCTGTAAAAAATGTTTACGAGTGTTTGTATTTTCTTTTTAACTAGCATTCTCTTGACCAGAGTACACACTGTTTTGCTGTTTTAGCTCTAAATTACAACTATCTCCTTTTAAAAGCAAGCTCTTAATTTAACAGCCGAGGTTCTTGAAGCATCAGGGCAGCACTTTTAAGTCTTCCAGCCTGGAATACTCTGAGTTTCATGTGGTTTTGTGTGTTTGAGTGAATAAATAGCAACGCCCATATTTATGTCTGCTCCAGCTCAGCCTGCTCACTGAGCTGTCCTGGAAAAGTCCATGTGACCCAGAGCTAAGGAGATTCTGCTGCTTCCTCATCCTGTTGTATGTTAGAACGGAAGGACTACGGTCCGGCCTGCAGGGCAGTGTGTCATTTTTACCATAGCCCTCTTAAAACATTGTCAGCAGACAATGACATTATATTTTCAAAGTGAGCATCACTTTTATTCTAGTCGGTCACTCCTGCACCGTAACGATCACAAGCTTACTACACAGTAGGTTAAGACACCACACAATGCAAAAGAAGGCTTTTGCTCTGTTTTAAGATAATGTTTTTTGCATAGCCATGCTAATGACTTTGGGGATTCCCTTACTTTCCCCCTAGCACCTCCAGCAGGTCAAAGTTTTTTACTTATCAAGTGTACAGACTTTAGTTTGCAAACATGTTAGAATTGAGCTCAAATCCCCACTATCTGTCTAAGTACAGCCTCACACAGCCTGTAGACTCTTTAATCTTAGGCATATCCAACCTTTATGCCTTTTATTGCTGTGCCCTTTGCTGAATTGCTGATTTTATGATTTAATGTGCTTAAATAAGAACACTGGGGTAAGAGACAATGTGTGCATCTGGTTTCATTGATTTCTTTTCCATCCATATGCCAGAGTGACATTGTTAAGAGTTTATGTCACTGGCTTTTCCTCAAACCTGCCTGCCTCTCATGTTACTCTGTGACTTCAATTCATAAAATTGCAGGAAATTACACCCATGTGACAATTATGAGAAATGAGGGCGTCTGCGTCTAGAAAAGACCTCATCCAAATTCACACTGCGCTCATTTGTTCTACGCCAGATCAAATTGTTCTGGTGCCAATAACACAGGAGCAATGGGATTTCAATGATTGAAAGAGAGAGAACATAGGGATAATACATCTTTCTCTCCCATAAAATAATTATACGCAACACAGAAGAGTGGAGGTGTTATTCAGAAGGATTATTATGTAATTGAACCGCTGGTATTAGCTGGATATAGTTTTTCTTTCTATGTGTCATACTTTTTCCATTCTTTCTTCCTCCCTGCCCTCGCACATCTCTTTTTCTGTCCCTCCCACGCACACGTTACCAGATTCGTGTTGTAAAAGATTTGCTCAGGTTTTGACACATTTCTTTTGATTTCCAAAAGAGAAGCAGGCAGCTGTCATATGTTTTTACTTTTTTTTATATATATATATATATAAACAAGAAAAGAACAATAGGAAATAGAGCACTAGAAAACAATCAGAACTTCTTGACACCAAGTATGACAACCAACTGACTCCAGACAAAGGAAGCACACAGACTAAATACACGAGGCGACGAGGGTTGTAGCGAGAGACAGGTGCCACGAGGGCTGATGAACAGGTGAAACAAATCAGGGCGGGGCAGACAATCACAAAGGCGGGAAAACACATAAGGCAGGAAGTCAAACAAGACAAACAAGACATGACACTGTATTATTGCACTAATGTCCTGTACTTTTTTCTTTCTTTCCTTTGTTTGTGAATACTGTTATTTCTTGTGCCAACATTTTGACAAATTGAATGTATTTGACAAGTGAATGTACATTTGAAAAATAAAGAAACAAAAAGAAAACAAGACATGGGAAATAACCCTACAAAATAAAACAGGGTACTAAACAAAACCCAGGATCATGACAATGTGTCTTTATAAACATTTTACATACTGACAAAATGTATGTCACCAATATTTTTTTTTTAAATCAGTGTGCAGACGTCGTAACTGTGTTGCCTACTAACACACCCATGTTTCCCTCTGCTTCATCGCTGGGTTGCATGAACACAGTGTCCCATCTAATGTTGTTTTGGCTTTATCCTGGATATGTTATTTGTATGCCTCCTCCTATCTTCAATCATGAATACCCCTGCATACATGAATAAACAGATTTAGCAGAATATAACCATGGAAACCCAATTTAGACAAACCACAGAAACCAGAGGTGAATAGGCCCAGGTGGTCAAATGCTTCAGTGTCCTTGTTTGCATTGGTATTTTTTTTATCCATAATTTGTGTTTCTCTCTTTAATCAGTGTATGAACTCCAACTGCTTAAAATCAATTAGAATATTCATTTTCACATAAAGGTGAGGATTATTGTTGAGATGAATGTCACTCTGGCCTTCTCAGGAACAACAGTCAGTATCAGCCTGACCTTTTAGAAAGTGGATTTGTTTAGAATTACAATGCCTAAGGACACTTGTCCCTCCCCCCTGCAGTTAAGGGTCGATCAATTATCACCACGCCAGAGGATTAATAGTGTATTCACAGAGACACAGCCACGCCCCCACCACACACACACACACACACACACACACACACACACACACACACACACACATACAGTAGACACATATTGTAACCTCATCATGACATCTGAGTTGTAATCCTATCTCTATTATTGTCCTGTGATTGGACCTCAACTGTCCAGATGTATCTCTCAGCTTGGCTGCCTAAGAAGCATCATCAGCACGTTTTATGATAAAACACTGCTGCGCGCTGGGAGGATTTATTGAACCAATGAATAATTTATGATATTCACACAAGGATATTAATGAGTGTTGTCGGTCTTCCACAGGAGCAGAGTAAGCCGAGCAGCCGGCGACGTGGAGAGTAAAAGCACAGGGCGAGTGGAGAAGTGAAAGAAGGAGAAGGTAGAAAAACCAGCCCAGCTATCTGCCTGCCTGAGAGTGCGGTGTCATGGGGAAACAGAACAGCAAGCTGCGGCCCGAGGTCCTGAACGACCTGAGAGAAAATACAGAGTTCAGCGACAACGAGCTCCAGGAGTGGTACCGCGGCTTCCTCAAGGACTGTCCCACCGGCCACCTGACTGTGGAGGAGTTCAAGAAGATCTATGCCAACTTTTTCCCATACGGAGACGCTTCAAAGTTTGCCGAGCATGTGTTCCGCACGTTTGACACCAACGGTGATGCCACCATCGACTTTAGGGAGTTCATCATCGCCCTGAGCGTGACATCTCGCGGCGGGTTGGAGCAGAAGCTGCGCTGGGCCTTCAGCATGTACGACCTGGACGGGAATGGCTACATCAGCCGGGCAGAGATGCTGGAGATAGTTCAGGTGAGGACATACTGTATGACAAAATAGGGTTTCTTTATTGATGTATACATCAGTCTTTTGCCTAGTTTGGGTCAGGATCAGCCTTATTCTACATCTTCTGAGATATAAATGTGACCTAATGATGTTCTAGCACAGCATCTGTTTTTTTTATGCAGACCATAAAATGTAGCTGTTATTATACAATGCTTATTCAAATGCAAATGCTAATCCTCACATTTTAGCAACTGCAACTGAGGACTTACCAAATATTGATTAATCCACTCACTTAACTAACTTAGTTTTAGCCCTAATTATGTGTGTTGTATGCATTTAAGGTTTCTGACTGTTTTTAGGCCCAGTAGTCATTTGCGGTTCTGAATTCATAAGATATTTTTTCACCTCACATCATGGATGGAGGCTGCCCTTTTTTGTTTTTCTTATCACTGTGGCTATATTTACTCTTCCAATATGGTGAGCTGAGCAGCCTGCAGGGCCATATCAATATTGGCTTAGTCCGCTGTGTTTGTGGATACAAATGAATGTGAAAAAAAAAAAAAAAATATGTGCATCAGTGCTTTTGTTATTGGTGAATGCTTTCTGTTTTTTCAGCAAAACTCGTTCTCTCATCACAGACCTTTACATGATCTGAAATCTGTATAGTTGTAGAAGATACAAACAGACACATCTGACACATGTTCTGAGTGACTTACTGTGAGTGTAACAGCAGGGTGAGCCTCAGTTGCCAGAGCACCATCATTTCCAGGTAGCAACAGAAAACAGGTCAAAGCATTCAGACAAAATATGAAAGAAATATGTCAGGTGGGAACAGTTATTCATTATCATTCATGCTTCCTACGGACAACCAACACTATTAATATGCGCACAACAACAATTGTTCTCACCCTCCTTTGTAGGCAATTTACAAGATGGTATCATCAGTGATGAAGATGCCTGAGGATGAATCAACACCAGAGAAAAGGACAGATAAGATCTTCAGACAGATGGACATTGACAATGATGGTAAGACTGGTGATTTATTTTGATGTGCTTATGCCTTTTGTAAGGAGATGTCATAACCAACTGTCACTATCAGTTGTGAAAGCAAGTGGGAGTCCTAAATAAAACTGGCTTCTTACTTCTTCTCACAGGACATTAACAGGAATATAAGTACTATATAATTAATGTAATGAATGGTTTTAATAATTGTAGTTGTAAGCAGAAACAACTATAACTGCTCCTGTTGGCACCCATTCCAAGTGGAGGCTGGTGTATAAACATAGTGAAAGACAATATAGTAAAACAGTTGTAATAATATAAAATATGTCTTCATAGGAGAAGTTATAAGTGCTGACAAATTCTGTACACCATTTATTAAATGTTTGTATACTGCTTATAAATGTTAAATAGGGGGGGGGGTTTAAAGTAAAGCGTTCCCAAATCTAGACATGGAATATGAAATATTTCATGTCTTCAATAAACTTGAAATATTAGTTATGCAATTATGACATTATACACTTACCCTTTCACAGAGCAGTTTGGTAAGTAAAGGACATATAGAAGATTGACGTCAGAGAAATAGTCATAGAACAACATGACATGAACACGAGATCATTTACAGCCTCTTAGCCTTTTGAATCTCATCCTGCTCAGCGACCTCGATGTCAGTGGCTTGACTTTTAGTGCGAAAAGGTGATGGCGTGTGATATGTACTTAAGCATGCTGTTCTGACACGTCACATTTCAGTAAGATGTTTAGAGATTTTCATATGGGAGTGGGCATCTCAGTTTGTTTTGAAGCAGAATGTTCAGAAAGTCTGGAGGTCAAACTGTGGGTCTCAAATTTGATAACATCACGTGGTACCACAGATCAGGCCTACGGCTGCAGCTCCTTTCTAATGCAATTTATACAGACCCTGTGTGACAGGAAGTGGTAGTTATTTGAAACAAGTCATGGTGTACTGTTGCACTTTATCTTTGTGGTAGATTAGTCAACATTTAAATGAATGTTTACCACCATCTACCATTTGCTGCCTGCATTGTCACATTTTATTTTAAAATGCTTACTATTGCTTGGTAAGACACACTGGGTAAAAATCTCAAGTGAGATGTAAAAAATTTTTAAATAGTGCAAGCATGCATTCTATTCATTGTAATTAAAATGCTATTACTCAAGAGCAGTTTATTTTGCTTTTATTAGCCATTTTTTAATATGATTACATTTCATCTTTTTGAATACTTTCGCAGGGTTTTGCAGACATATAATGCACTTTCATTCATTCAACATTTAAATATGTTGCTGCCCGAGGATATGTAGTTTCCTAAAAATATTCATAAAATATTTATAAAAATGAATATTAATCTAAAATATTTTGATATTTGAATATTTCATTTTAATATAGTTTAATTTTGTTGGATTATTTTTTATGTAATTTCAATATTATTTATAGAGGCATTATGTTGCAGTACCAATTAATAAAAATGATTTAAAAGGAAGTTCTAAATGAATTACTTAGAAAGTACGTACTAAAAGGAAGTACCATCATTTTCATAATCTTACAAACTATAATGTTTATAATAATAATTGCCATCAGTAATATTGAAATAGTTAATACAAAACAAATTGTAGTGTTGGCCCTTTTTGTCACATCAATGCTGGTAATCAATGCCTTCTGAATTACATAAAAATAGTACAACAGCGTCACCTGTTGGTTAATTTGACAGCAATGAATAACTCAATCATTCAGTCATTGAATGTTAATTTAAGTTCATTGTAATTTATTTAAAAGACTGCACGGTTATCTGGGGCAGCAGTGGTTATATTGTAAGCACATAAGCTCAAAAGGAACATCAGAAGCTTTTCTGTTGATTTTAGTGGGTAGCTGCTGCATGATTCACCTCTCCATCACATGCTCGACTACTGGTGTCTGTAAATCTTTTTTTTGGTCTCTGCTTCACAGGTAGATTGTCTCTGGAGGAGTTCATTAAAGGTGCCAAGAGCGACCCGTCCATTGTCAGACTGCTGCAGTCAGATCAGGGAGCATCTCGTCAGTTCTGAGGACAGAGACATTAACAGACACACACTCTCCAAAACACAATCACAAACCCACATCCACAGGACAGTCATCATCACAATCCAATGACCAGACAGTCCTTTCATTTAAAAACAAAACAAAAAAAACACTCCTTGTCTTGTTTACATTAATGGATACTTCTTTCGTCAATGTGGCTCCTTTTCTGTGGACTATGACGTGCTTTGAGGTATTTTGTGTGCTTTGAGGTATTTTGTGTACATGTACATGCTTTTCAAAAGCTCTCTTGCTTTGAAATGGGTTTTACCTGTTCTCCATAAGTAAAGTGCCATATCATATATTTATACTGACTGGATTATATGCTCACAAGTATTATAAATCCCATTATGTTACACTAAGAGGAAACTAATTACATCACTTCTTATAATTTGATTCAATTTAACGGTGTTGAAAAGTGGCTTATTGTTCTGGATATCAACTGTTGCTTAACAAGTTGCTCTTCTGGACAACTTTTATATGCCTTTGGTATTGCATGCACTTGGTGATAAACGTTTTCCGATATTGTAACAGTTTACGTAAATAAGAAGGCTGTGGTTGTTTTTATTCCTTTTTATTTTTGTAACAAAAAAATTTGTTTTCACACAATTGAAATAAAGTCGTGTAAGAAAAATCTACACGAGTCCCACAGTAACCCTTTGTCCTGGACAGACTCACCAAGATTCTCACTTACTGGTTTTAAAAAAAAAAAAAGGACGAAAAAAAAAAGAAAGTATTGAGTCACATTAAGTTGGACATTGAAGTGTTATTTTGACAAGTCCACATTTTAAAATTAGGTGCTTGAGATGTTGAAGAAGGGAGAGGGGAACAATGTTTAAAATGATGTGAATGAACAACTAAAGATGCCACATTCAGAACCTCCCCCCTCCGCTCAGCTGACGGCGGCCGTATAAATATGCAGCTTCTAACGTTAAGCAGGTATGTGAGGCAGAGTTCACTCCAGGGACACGACACACGCCTGCCTCCCTCCCTCCCTCCCTCCCTCCTGTCCTGTGTGACTGATGTAGATGATGTGAGAAACTGCAGGTGTCTCTTATGTGTCTTTTCTGGAATATTTCAGTAACTGGGCAACCGGGCCTCCCATTCGTCCACAGGAGAGGGGAGGCGAGTCGCACAGGACCAGACCAGATCCAACCAAGCCAGTCTGGATCAGATCCCGCCCCGTTTGGGATCATAACTCATCTTTATCAAAGTCATCATCCAGGTCTACATCACTGAGGTCGTAGTCCTCCTCCACAGGAAGCTGCGGTTGACAAGGAGTATAAAATGAAGACAAACTGTTAGCCAAGAGCGAGTTAATCATGATCAACCCAACTCATTTATAGATAAATGTCAAATTTGTGGAGCTTTAAAAAAAAAAAAAGAGATATTTTTGCTGGACTGTTTGCCTGTAAGACAAAAAAAAAAAAAAAAAAAAAAAACTCTTCACTCTGAGAAAAGAAACATGGAAGCACCCCAACTGCCATATTACATAATAGAAGTGTTTATGATATACCCATCTGTGTGCATGATTGCAGTACAGAGACCGCAAGGAGCAGGTAGAGGTTTATTGTATTAAGTGGGGCAGACACAGTACACATTAAACCCCATTTTAACTCCAAATTGGTCGCCCCAGACTAATTTTTCAACCAGGCCAAATTTCCCGCCAGATCTGTTGCGGTTGCATGTTTGAGGCGGGTCAGGACACCTGATTAATTGCCCGAATGATCAACAATCTGTCCGTCGCATGATCGAATATATTTCTGGCATGTTAGAAATTTTGGTGATAGAAATGAAACTGAACTTTGCTGCAGAACAGGCAGACTATAATGTCTGCATCTTCCCGACAATCGGCAGATCTATATACAATTTTTGTACACTTTTAACAATTGCTGCCTTTTTCTTTTTGTCAACAGTGTTGAGGATGAGGTTGTCTTGTTTGAATTAAACGTTGGTGTTCTCAAGACCTAATCGACTGATCCGTACAACATGAGCTACATGAGTAAAACGTGCAGTGTGATTTAACGTAATGTATAAAAACGATTAAAAACATACAATGTCTATCCAGTTTAACACAGTTTGGTTGAAGGCCTCAACCCTGTCATCTGTACATATAGGAGTAAAATCTCTGATCATGAGACCACTATGAGGCTCCCACTCACCTGTCCATCATTGCCATCCCAGGGTTCAACAGTGTGAATCTTGGGCATGTTGCCACCTCCCAGTGTAGCAGTTGAGCCACGGCCCACAGAAAGCTCCCTAAATGAGAAGATGAACCATGCGAGCGCCATCATTCAGCATATTTTTACTTTGATTCTTGTAATGGTGAGAAAAAAACCCTACCTGAGGAACTCGTGAATGCCAGTCTCACTGAAGGAACCCCTGAGCAGAGCAAATTTCATCTTGCGTGTGTTGATGGCGGCCATGGCAGGGTAGCCAAAGCCACCAATACCCAGAGAGGCCTCCAGCTCCATCTGAGCTCCAGCCTCAGTCCACAGCCATCTGTGGAAGCAAAGGGAGAGCAGGCGATTAGTCCCAGTCATAATTAGTCATTTGTATAACAATCATGACTGGTCTCTCATCTTTACCCCCACATCTTCTTCTTGTACTTCTCAGACATCTTCTTCATCACCTCGAGGTAGCCGTTTCTACCTGCTGCGCCTGCGGAGACACAAGGACAGTGGGTGGTGAATGATTCAAGAATTCAAAAGCAAATGCATCCATATCTGGCGTATGAAATGTCCCAACACTACAATAGTTTTCAAATTCCTACTACTACTACTACTACTGTTAAAAGATAGTAGATTTAATTATTGAACATGTTCAGAGTCAGAGATGTGTCTGGTCTCACCTGTGTCCAGGATGTGTGGCAGGACGCCTATCACACACAGCTGACTGTCCTCACAGGTCTTTTTGAAGAGGTCTTCACTGAGGATCTGAGAGACAAACATTTACCACACACACGTTTTATGTACATTCACATCATTTCATATAGAAACTAATATTGTTAAGGTTCAACAAGGGTTTAACTGTGATCCATATTTTTTTCCCTTTTGGGTCTAATTTTGGTAACAAGTGTGTTGTTGATCAGAGAGCTCTTTGAATTTTGTGTTGATTTAGTCTGAATTTCTTTTTGTTTGCGGTCACTGCTCATGATCAAACAGCCAATATTTAAGTGTTAGTAAACTGATAAGTTTTATCAGTATTGTGTTCAGCAACACAGTTGCAAAATACACACTTAATAAAATATTGTAATACGACTAAGATTACAAAAAGCATCAACAGGTGCTTACTGGAAGCCCTTCTGGCCCAATTTTGTGAATTTAGTCTAATACCGGCACTATTAACTTTCATACATGAATGTATGACGCAAATACACAAGTGTACTGACCTCCAGCAGTTCAGGAGTAGCAGCGTGGTCAGAGAACAGATCCAAAGCCCTCTCGATGATGTCTCCACGGGAGCGGCCTCCTTGGTAGTCTTCGGGCTCCTCACCTTTGCGGAATACCTTGATGGTTGGAAATCCACGGATCTACACAAACAACATATATTGTTCCTTAATGTTAGCCCTAATTTTCTGCTCTGGGAAAGTTTTTGGAGCTCTCCGACCAAAGTCCCATATCTGAGGCAAATCGGCATTGGCTTAGTGCTTGCGAGCACACGCTTAAGCGTGATTTGTGAACCTTTCAAAAATGCGAGACAAGAGGCTGGAAACATTCCAGATATCTAGCAGGCTAAAGATCTGGAGATGTCAGGGACTCTGCCATGGAGCTACAGCCAATTAGAGCGCAAGACATTGGCTGAGGGGAAACCAGAGGGAGGGGTCGCTTGTACTTCACTATGTGTTGTGTATGCTCAGTACCTCGGTAAGGACTACTAGCCAGTCAGAAGCAGAGTATGAGGGAGTGCCATGCTAGCAGCTGGGCGAGCATTATAACGTGTTACAAAGTGACGCATGTTCGTCACGGAAGTAAAGGCTGGACTACAATAGAGCTGTTTGGAGCAGTTTGTGAACAGTGTGTTCTCTGGAAGATAGTAAGTCCCTTTGGGGTGGACTTTGGGCTTTTTCACTTTGTAAACCTATGCACAAAAAAGATATATATAACACGATCAAGGAAAGGGAAAAAGCCAAAAAGCATAATATGAGCACTTTAAGGTGCTCCAAGTGATGCCACGCGTTTTTTAGGCTACAACATTTTTTGTCACATACAGCAAACATCTCCTCGCTATCCGCGAGCTGCCTGTCCCCTGAACACACTATTTAAAAAAAAAAAAAAAAAAAAAAAAACCTGTGGTCTCTGTAGACAGTCCAGGCTCCACAAACGGCAACAAAAACAAACTGTGCCAACCTGCACCACCAAACATAACAATCTTCCAGCGTTCCAGCCAATAACCGACAAGAAGGATTTGGGGGTGGGGTGCGCGGAAGCACGGAAGGGAGGGAGAGGGGACAGGATGAGAAGGTGGGAGGGGCGAGCTAGCCTCCGTTTTGTTGACAATACTTTGAACGTCAACAAGACGTGCCGTCACCAAACATCGCTTAGAGCACCTTTAATGTCCAATGCCAGCAAGAAGAGCATGTAAGTGTAATCAAGGCTTAAACCCCTCGTTTCACGGTGACTAGTATGGCTTCTTACTCACCCCGTAGCGGCTGGACACAGCCTGGTGTACAGTAGCATCAACAGCTCCGAGGCGAACTTTGCCCTTGGTCTGCTCCTTGACAGCTGAGGCTGCAGCTGCCCACTCAGGCTCCAGGCTGTTGACAAAGAGAGTGATGGTTAAAAAAAACAAAACAAAAACAGTAGTAGAGTATGATGTAGGAATTAAATTCCACAGTAGAGAATTCACAAGTCAAAATTAGATGTGAGTGTATTGTTTACCAAACAAATCTCTGCTTCTGAAATACTGACTTCAAATGTAGAAAATGTTGCACATGGTTCAGGAAAATAAACTAAACACAAAACAGTTTGAGTAGGGATTACTGTCAACTGAATAATAGTCTCAATAAAAAAGGGTTTTCAGGCCCGTCTGTGGATTATCCAGATTTACTGGGACATTGTATCCAGAAAGAAACACTGTTTAGTCATAACAACACCTTCCAGTGCTTTGAGCAGCACACACAAATTCCAACAACCCTCTGTTGTTCTGGGGTGGCAGAAATCACAGACAGATATCTTGTTTTTCTTGCACTAGTGAGGGGGTCTTCACGGTTTTCCACAGCTGTGGACGGACTGTGTCAGGTACCAAACTCACTTTTTGCAGTGTCCACACCAGGGGGCAAAGAACTCCACCATCCACACTTCATCACCTTCCAGCACCATCTTGTCGAAGTTGTCATCAGTGAGCTCGACTACATCCTCCTTATTGCCAGCGCCGCCGCCACCGCTCTGCTGGAGGGTAGTTGAGTGTTACTTGAAGTTCACTGAAGTGTTTGATTTTTCACCATTTTGACCAACTGCAACAAAAAGCCAATGCACGGGGTCTACCTGTTTGCTGTAGCCAGAGCCGCCAGACTTGCCACTCAGCCTCTCTTTCACCAGAGTGCGCAAAGAGTTCATGGCTCCATCCACGATGGCTTGGCTACTGCGTCCACCTGAAGGGTGAAGAGGATGCAGAGGTCAGTCATCGCAGCCAAGAACTCATTATAGAACCTCAAAGTCTTCCTCACAATAACTTTAACTAACTCAACAGTAATAAAAGTGTCCAAAAAGACCTTGAGAGCACATTAGTGATTCAGTGCGAAAGGATGGAGTGTAACTCCTATTTTCCACTGGCCGCGTCTACGCTGCGTTCCGGAGGCGGCGCGACCCCCGCGAGCAATCGCAGCCATTCAAGTCAAACCTGGGTGAAGCGGCTCTGCGATCCGCTAAAGATACGCGGCTGGTCTATTTTCACGCGAGTTGCGGGCCATTCGCACAGCCGGGCAAGAAGTGAAACAGCGAGACTATCCAGTCAGTTTACCAAAAGACACCCCTCCTGTATCGTATATGTCTCCTTTATAACACCACGGACAATGAGAGATTCATCTTGGAGGTTAAAAAAAAAAAAAAAAAACATAGTACGACATCACAGATCTTTTCTTCTTCTTCTTCTTCAAGGACAACACCAGAAAAGAGAAGGCATGGAATTTAATTGCAAGAGTGTCTAGAGTAGAAGGTCAATAAACACGTGATTGTTCTGTAGAGTACTATTACTTGTAGAGACAATCAAATCTGTGAGTCGGGCAGCAAGACGCTCCGCTTCTGAGACGCTCCGGGTGTGGAATGGCACGTAGCGAGGACGAACAAAACCAGAACACAGCACAGACGCGTTCAGTGGAGAATCGGAGTAAGTGTGTGGCCTCTCTGACACCTACATCCCCTTTTCTCTGAACTGATAGACAGCTTTTTCTGCTGGGCTTGATAATGTCACTGTAGAGCAAGACTTCAAATTCACAAAGCTGCGTATTCAGCAACAGAAACTATTTGTTTGTGTTTTTCTGCAGTGGTGTTGTCTGTACCTTGGTAATCCTCTGGCTTGTTCTTATTAGCTCCAAAGATCTTGATGGTGGGGAAACCTCTGACGCCATACTGGCCACCCAGTGACTTGTGCTGGTCTGCATCTACGGCACCAACCTTGACAATACCCTGCAGGATTTCAGAGGGGGGAAAAAAAGAAGGTTGGAGTGTGCAGTCTCAACTTTTGATTACAGCAAAAAAAAATTCATTTTCTTCACGGAACATTTGTGTGGCGTTTTACAAATCTGGGCGCCACACGAAGTGCAACAGTTACTGATGTCTGCAGGATTTGTCCCCAAACACAATGTTGTTTAGATAAATAATATTAGAGGTGATAACTATGTGCAGAAAAGCACATTCCATGAAATAAACAATGAATATTAAATGTGTTCCAGATAAAAAAAGAGACTCACTAATATTTGACTACAGTCCCATATCTGCCCACGTCTCATGCCTCCGTTTGTGTTATTCTCACTGGTGAGTTACAAACTTCTAAACACTTGTAGGTGGGACAAAGCTGAGAGCTTCGTAATCATGATATAGCTTCAGTGTTGTCTTTATGGTCAATTGTCTTATTGGCTTGTTTTAGCTGAGTGAAATGAACAATGAATGCCTCTAGTGTACCTCCTAAGTCAATAGGCTCGTTCGAGATGACCTGCGCCTCGCCTGTAAAGTGGACAAGAGCAGGCACAGCAGCAGGAGGCGGTGACAAAAAGGCGCGGTAAAGTCGGACATTCCAGCAGCCTTCATGCTGAACAGGAAGTCAAAGAAACACTCGCATCCTGTTAGGTCCGATTCCGATTTAATAAAATGTTATCAGATACATATATCAGCTTGTACACAGTCTCCAGTTGTTTTTATTAAGACAGAGTAGCTGTCAAAATGTTCTACATGTGATCTGTTGCTGATGTTGAACAACTGTAGATGATCCGTGATCTGAACGGATTTAGTCTCTGATTTCTTAACGTCACTATCAGGCACACAACATGTGTTCTGTACAGAATACGCCTTTAAATCAGACAAATGGCAATTAAAATCCCTCTGATTCAAAAACAATAAAACGTTAATACAAAACGTCATCATTTTGAGTAGATTCTGAACTAGTCAGCTGTTAAATCAGCTGAGAGGCAGGCGTTTCCCAGCATGCTCTGGGTCCGCATGGGTCTTGCAGTCGGTGAAAAGCAACTGCGCTGCCTGCGTCTCAAACCTGCGGCCGTCTTGATCTCGTGAGATTATCATTGCCCACGTGTGCATGACGTCAGAGCGAGTCGGGATCAGGTCGGACACAAATCTCGAACGAGCCTATTATATCTGCCTGATTAATAAGTAATTGTTTCTTATGTCTGCAAATATCTAGTGCAAGCAAATCATCATAATCCAACGGTCATATTTCCAATAGCAGTACTCACTTAAATATTCTGATATTTGATTTTGTCATCGTTGCCCTGATAGGACCAATACTGGCAACATGAGGAGAGACATTTTGTTTACCTTGAGGGCAGTGGCCGCCTTCTTCCAATCAGGAGTTAGATGTTGACAGTGGCCACACCTGCGATGAAAAGAGGGCAGGGACAGGGAGGGGAATACTTGATCAAATTCATGTTGATGTTTAGTGACAAAAGTTTGAAATATGTGCATTGCAAATTAGAAAGAAAGTAAACAAACAGTATTCAAGTCCAGAAACATTTTAATTTCATCATCGAGATATTCCTATAGTTCAAACATTTAAAAAAAAAATACAAGTATTTGTCACTTAAATTAATCACAGTACCAAATTACTCAATATTAACATTCTGTGAAAAATGCAAATCTGGGAGGAACTACTTTGCATAAGATACAAGTCTTCACATTCCTGTCAGATCATACGGTTAATGTTTCTGTGAGGAGGAGCCATTACAAACGGATGACTCAAACATCACTCAGTCGATGTAACATGCTTGTATTGAAACTATGGTCACTACTTGGGGGATCTGAGGGAACTTGTTGCCAATGAATAATGGCCGCCAAAGTTATATTATGGACTCACCAGGGAGCGTAAAACTCAACCAGCCACAGACTGTCACTCTGGATCACCTCCTTGTTGAAGTTGGAGGGGGTGAGCACAACAACATCATCACTAGCTGAATAAAAGGCTTGGACAGACAGGACCAAAGAGCAGCCCAGCACTCCTGAAGGAGATGAAGAAGATACAAAAGGTTTAACGTTACTCTCAACAGTGTATGCTCAAATGCGTTAAATGAAATAGTCAGAGCAGCTAAAGTAAGCACTGAGAGGACATCGTAAGCCTATTTTAATACAGTGTATATGCATAATTATGTAACAGCAAGTGAAATTTACGTTTATTAACGATAACAGAGGCCTGGCACTGTTCTGTGCACCTTACTTAGCTAACGTTATTCAAGCTAACCACAGTAGCGGAAACGCTGTCAAATACACCTACCATTAACACACAAACAAAAGTGACATTTTTATGAAATCAGAAAAACTGTTGCTGTTGTCACTCACCAAGTAAAAACGGTCTCATGATTTTAGCTGCTCTCTGAACTGGCTTCTCTGTTAGCAACACGCTGACTGCTGCCGCTGCGTCTCCAAGAGAAAGTAGATCGAAAAAAATCTCACCGTGGCCCACGCTGATTGGTCCGCTAGTGGCGACGCTGCACTTCAGCCAATCAGCGTGCGCCGTGTAGTTTAGAGAACTGGTACACTGAAGACAAGTGGAGGAGAAAGGACCATGTATCGGCATCAAGAGGATATGCAACAAATGTAACAAGGATGTGTCTCTCTTATACAATAGACAGTAAAGTTCGAATGTATTACACATAGTACCAAACAGAGTAATACATGTCTTTCTAATTAAATAAAACATAAAGTAGGCTACTAGAAGCTACTTTTGTGTTATCAAAATGTTCATTCGCAGTTGTGGCAAAAGTATTAAGACCCTTTAAAAGCAGCAATTCCACATTATAAAAGGAACGTAACATACATCATAAGAACAAGTGAGATAGGTAAGAACCAAAATACAAAAAAGTAGAAGAATGTAGAATACTTTTACTTTTACTTTTACTTTTTACTATTTACTATTTACTGTGCAATTACTGTAAATGCATTTTACTATTTTAATATTTACTCTATTTAATTATTTTATTATTGTTTTGTGTTAACGTGTGTCCTCTACTTTCCTCTTATCCCTTGCTGCTGCAACAGTGTGAATTTCCCCATTGTGGGATTAATAAAGGATTTTGAATCTTGAATCTGAATAACTAAATAGGACAAAATGAAACCTAAGATTATAGAGACTAAAAGCTAAAAGTAGGAAACACAAATGAAGAGCAGGCAGGAAGTATTATCAGTAAAATGTATGTAAAGTATGTAAAGTATCAAAAGTAAAAGTAGTCATGCAGGAGAATGGCCCTTGTCAGTGTGGACTGGATTGCTGATATTGTCATTAACCATTAAATTATATTATTGTTGTAGCCAGATGAGCTAATTAACACTTTTATACTTTGGGGTAGTTAAATCTTTAACAATGAATCATATTTTATAAACTCATCTTAGTCTGCAAAGTAACCTCAGCAGTTAAATAATTGCAGTGGAGTAAAATATGTAATGTGTCCCTCTGAAATGTAGTGGAGTAGAAGTGTAAAGTAGTATACAATGGAAACACCCATATTAAGTACAGGTACCTTAAACTTATAGGCTACTTGTACTTGAAAATGACTTAATCACAAGCCACCACTAATAAGTTGTACACGTACAGTAGAGCAAAATGTACAATATACAGTATGTCCTTGGAAGAATACTTAATGTGAACAAAATCTAAATGTCTCAAGTTTGATTAAAAAAAAAGATTATCTCAAGTCAACAAAGTCCTTGTAATATGGAAATACGTATTTATAAATCCAATAATGATGACCTACAGTAACTTGATGTTCTTCTATTATAAAATTGTAAGACAATTAAAACAAAAACAAAGTTTGACTTGACTCCACTGCATTGCAGGTTTTAATTTAGTTGTCTTTGGCTTTAAGCATTTACAGTAGTATATAACACAAACACTGGACTTTATTGTACTGTAGGCTACCTTGTCTTTTTCAATCACGTATTAATGGATTGCTATCCTCAATGGTTTGCACCATCGTTTGCAAGCAGAAAAAATAAAAGCATTTAGGCTCCTGTATTGTGAAAGTTGTGTCACTAGGTGGAGACAAACAACAAGGAAAAGTGCTGTTGAGATTCTGTATGGTCTGTCAATCAATAATTCAGTTTACACTACTGCAGAACTGATCAATTGACCTCAGATTACAAGTTGTTAGAAATTTTATTCTGCAGATTAATGTTTGAAAGTAGCCTCAGAACCCTCCCCCCCCAACCCTCCCGAAAAAAAATCCTTTCATGCTCTCACTGATGGCAGTAGCCTACTTTTAATCCTCAACCATCACGATCACTTGACAACACTGAAGAGCCATATAACGTATATTTATAAAGCATATTTTCTCTCCCAGACTAAGTGATTATTACTTAGCCTAAATCTATTTCGTCTGGGTAATTTGGTAACATCCTATAATACATTCAAAATGGATGATGGATAATGCGTCTTTCTGTATGAAACAAAGATTGTAAAGGCTATTGTTGTAAAAAGAAAAAGAGAGAGGATGATTTAGGATTCTAGTGTAGGCCTACTGGCTGTTATTCGATTACCTTTAACTAATTGTTGTTCTTCGAGCTGCCACGGACACCCAACGAAGTGCGTGTCCTTGATTTCCCTGTTTGCTACTTCACAATTCATTACATGCAGCGGAGATTTATGATGTGCTGCGCCTGGCTGCACTGCGCTGCGTCAACACAACCACACAGAGAGAGAGCGCGAGCGGAAGACACGGAGATAGCCTTAAAAATAAAAGCATAGACTGTGCTACATTATATTGTTAAAACATCTGATTTACAGGGCCTACAATATATTTAATTAGATTTCCTCCATTTGTTTAAATTTATTGTTTTCCTCCTTTAGTTATTTAAAGTGCTATATCTTGATCTTTGGACAATATATTGATAATGTTGCCAATATAACTAGCCCTAACTCATATAGATTTCCCCTTTTGATATTATTTATTCTATTTATTTATTATACTATTTAAATCCTTTTTTGGTTTCTTAAGGCTACATATTGTTCTTTTATTTTTATTTTTTAAATAATTACACACATACAACAACTTATGATATTATGTTCTTAAGGTTGTTCTTAAGGTTTTTAATGTAAGGTAATGAATCACCAGGTTGGTGACACAGGTGCGAAGTGTATAAAAAAAACAAACAAGAGATAATGACAACTACTAGAATAAAAGTTATAAGAAAGGTTGGCATTGAGCAGCGTTGTAAGAGCACATCTGTTAAGTATCACACATTGACTGATTATTAACTGCTGGATCATCTGGAGCTACACGTTCCTTTTTTATTAAAGGGCTTAAATGCATTAAAGCCTGTTTGGTGGTGCAACAAAAAACTTGGTCAGTAAGGATGTTGTTTGAAAGATGTTACCGGAAGTCTTGTGGATTGATAGTGGCTCACTTGACAATACGCGCACTTCAATGCTAACTTTCTCAGAGCACATAGTCGTACTGGTTACTGACAAACACGGCTGTGTTGAGCTGAGAAGACATCACGCTGCAGTCACCTCTGAGCAAACATATTTTTTCCCCCAACTTAAATACAGAGATTAGACGATTTTGGAGGTTTTACGCACAGCGCCAGGGCTTCTGGTGACTTGTGTTTAGTCTGACAGTAGAGTTGTGTGAAAATCTCGATCACTTGGGCTGTTTTGTGGCGGACTTGTTGTCAACATAATGTGGGGGATCCAAAGGACGCGGTATGCAGACTGCAACGGCTCTGAAACCAGTGAAGAGACCGAGATTGTTGTTAACATCGGCGGGGTGAAACAGGTGTTGTATGGGGACGTGTTGAATCGCTACCCGGACACACGACTAGCAGAACTGGTGGACTGTTCACTTAAATCTTCTGAAGAAATATCTTTACTATGTGACGACTACGACCCTGACACAGGAGAATTTTATTTTGACAGAGACTCCGAAGCATTTAAGTGTATAATTGAGCTGTATTGTTATGGAGAGATTCACATGAAACGAGGCATCTGTCCAATTTGTTTTATGAAGGAGATGGAGTTCTGGAAGATCGACTCTCATTTTCTGGACGAGTGTTGTAAATGCCACCTGCAGGAGGTAGAAGATGAACTTGCAGAGATCGCAGAGAAAGTGAAAACTATCCTGGTAGACCGAGATGGAGATCCGTCTGCAGCAGGATGGCAACGCTTCCAGATGTGCCTCTGGAGGCTGATGGAGAAGCCGGAGTCCTCGCTGCCTGCGCGCATAATCGCTATAGTTTCTTTCATCTTCATCCTGGTCTCCTCCGTGGTGATGTGTGTCGGGACCATCCCCGACCTGCAGGTGGAGGACTCGGAGGGTAACCTCACAGAGAACCCAACTCTGGAGATCATCGAGACGGTGTGCATCGGCTGGTTCACTATTGAATACATCCTGCGTCTAATCTCCTCCCCAAATAAAACAAAATTTGTCCTGGCTTTCATGAACATCATCGACTTCATGGCGATCATGCCCTTCTTCGTGGTGCTGATTCTGACCTCCTTCGGCACCGGAGTGATGGAGCTGGCTAACGTGCAGCAGGCGGTGCAGGCTTTACGCATAATGCGCATTGCACGCATTTTCAAGCTGGCACGACATTCCTCTGGACTCCAGACCCTCACATCTGCGCTGAAGAGTAGCTTCAAAGAGCTCGGGCTGCTCCTAATGTATATGGGCGTGGGGGTCTTCCTTTTCTCCGCATTGGGCTACACCATGGAGCAGAACCACCCGGAAACCTTGTTCACCAGCATCCCACAGTCGTTCTGGTGGGCTGTGATCACTATGACCACAGTGGGCTATGGAGACGTCTACCCCAAGACCACGTTAGGTCGGTGTA
Organism: Sander lucioperca; assembly: GCF_008315115.2. NCBI lineage: Eukaryota > Metazoa > Chordata > Actinopteri > Perciformes > Percidae > Sander > Sander lucioperca. The sequence continues at coordinate 12,456,104 of NC_050191.1, forward strand.
ACGCTGCCATCAGCTTTCTGTGCGGGGTGATCGCCATAGCGCTGCCTATACACCCCATCATCAACAATTTTGTCTTGTTCTACAACAAGCAACAGGTGCTGGAGACTGCTGCCAAGCATGAAATTGAACTGATGGCGCTGCGCTCCGGCGATGGCGAGCAGGAGGCTCCACCCGGCGCCCATAAACATGTTTGCGGTGCAGGGGTCTGGGACACCGCCATGCGCTCCTGTCACAGCGACACATACATACCCTTACTGAAGGATCCCAGGGGAGGGGCAGGCATCCAGACCCCCAGCATGGACACGAGCTTTGAAAGCACAGCTGAGACCACTGAATATTTCATCTCATAAACCCCCAGAAGACTCTGCTTCATCTGAGAAGACTGCAACAAAAAGATAAACAACACATCAAATTAATTACTAACTTCTGACTCATTTAAACATAACCCGAACAATTTAGGGTTAACGATACCACGATGACTGGAGACATGATTGTAAAAAACCTCGTAGAAATAATAGGACCGCAGTAATGCTCTCCAAGGACCGTTAATGCATTTGAGGAATCGCGCCTATTAAATTGACATATGTGTGAGATATTGACTTGATGAGCTGTGCCTTTGCGCAGTGACTGCCTGTAGGGCTGAGGGATTCTGTTTGAACAGCCAATACTAGTATTCCCCCATGTAGGCTTCTTATATAACCCCGCTATCCCCAATCCTCACACTCATACTGTAGACTGCACTGTAGTTTATTCCTCTGTACAGATAAAGGCCTATACAGTATATCACAATGACTGTTTTTTTAATAATACAGATTGGCAGCTCTTCCAGCAAAAAAAAGAGAAATCATCCCATGGTAGGTTTATGAAGGATGTACAGGCATGACAACAAAACTGAGGGAAACCTGTTGGTATTTAATAGTGATGGAAACTTATAATGCCAAACATTTCAATGAGGTCACTATAAAGACACATAATACACTAGAGAGGTGATGGGTATATGAATATAAAAGCAGCTGTTTCTGCTGGTGAGCTTCAGTAATTTCTGTAACTGACACTGTATGATTGTGAGGTAATATATCAGATATACAGTAAAACTACTGTGCAGGAATGGTAAAAGCAGTGACTGTGTCAGTAGGCCGCAGCCCCAGATAGGATCTTGTAATCAACACCAAGACCTTAGAAGTTTCCTTGGCTGCAGGACTTGCTCCTACTGTATAATGGGTTTGAATTTTGCAGCAGATGTCACCACTCTACTCCTCCCTGGAGGTCCACTGGAATAACTTGATCACCAAGTTATGGGCGAGGGGAAGGAGCAACAGGCTGGAGGTTAAACAAAAATAATCCCAATGGCTGAATTATTAAACTTTGAAATTGTTTTTTTTTTTTAGAGTGCAGGCTAACCTGAAAATCTGAGTGGAAAAGAAGGATTTCAGATGAGAATATAAATAAAACATATGAATATGTGGAGGACTTTTTTTCATTAATTCATCAGAAGGATTTCTGATGAGAATATAAATAAAACATATGAATATGTGGAGGACTTTTTTTCATTAATTCATCAAAATGGCATTCAGGCCAGCAGGTTATCAACATAAGTAGAAGGTGTAAAAGTATCAATAGGGAGTGTCTGCCTGTAAAATGTGTCTAAATGCATTGTTGCTCTTTTTTGTGATGAAGCTTGAAAGGATGATGCATTGTCATACTGTTTGTCAAAATGCACTTAAATTGGCTTAATGGGCACTATATTTAAAGGTTAAAGTTTCACAGTTTGAAAGGTCTCAACTCCTACACCATTAGTCGAAGTGACATAAAACTTGCTGCACTAATAGAACAATCCTTAGAAACTACATAAGTTTGACATATTTAATTCAAACGTCATGTCTTAGATGTCAGTGGTTTAATTCTGCTGCCACCTGCAGGGATGATTTATGTCAAGATTATGTTCCTTGGCCCAGTCTTAATTTGTTACCTTTATGAAATGAGCAGAATATCTTGAATGTAAATACATGCCGCCTTGTGCATGTGGTTTCCGCACCAAAAACAGGGCATATGAAGAAGAAGAAGAAGAAGAAGAAGAAGAAGAAGAAGAAGAAGAAGAAGAAGAAGAAGAAGAGACATTAATAACGGCAGGTAGCCTGGAAGTGGTTCGGTTTCTGTTTTCATCGGTTTGGTCAAGTTTGCATTCGTGCTACTGCACTACCACTTGGAGTGGCAGCAGCTTGACATTTCAACTGTCTATTCATTACTTTTAGCTAATTATTTGTTTTTCTGTTACTTTAAGCTAATTATGTTATCTATTTATCCATTAGGCTACTTCTAGCTATTGTTTTTTCATTACTTTTAGCTAATTATTTCAACCGTTTATCCATTACTTTTAGCTAAATATTTAGAAATGGTTGCAATAGTTAGCGAAAAGTAATAACGGATACATGGCTGAAATAGTTAAAAGTAATACTTTTAGTATTGAAAGTCTTTTTGGAAAGTCAGTTAAGGGCCTTTCAGACCGAAGGCGCCGACGGCACCACTGCGCTCTGAAACCCATTTTTCCAATGGTCTGCGCCTCGCCACGTCAGCGTTTCGCTGCATCGAGCAAAGCGCTCAAAGTTCAACCTGGTTCACAATATTTTATGTTGGACATGAAAATGCAGATGTTATGTTGGTTTAGGTATGTTAAAACATGTCACTGTTAGGCCTGATTGGGGACCTGAAAGTAAAAGTCAAAAAGGTAAAACTTGAAGCACTGTGATTACATCACCAGTCACATTTTAATGGAATGAAGGAGAGTGATACATCTTACTGCTGCCTTACTGACAAAGTGCCTGCATCAATCATTGGGACAAGATGTCAGTTTGTTTGATTAGTAACAGGGCACCGATTCAGTATGAGCTACCTCTTCAGTGATGTTTTCCACTGAGCTCCAGTCTAAGTTATACAGCCTGAGAGAAAGATCACGAAGGAGGTCAGGCAGGACTCTGCAGGCTGTCCACCTACACATCCCCTATACAGGACTCTGCTATCTCTCCTGGCCAGCAGCAGATTCAAACATGTCAAAGCCTGGGAGAAAGGCTTTTGTACACGCTGACAGGTGGAGCTGGAATGTCAAAGACGTGCATTGTGTAACGGAACAATGTTCCTCCAGCAGACATGCACATGCAAATACACATGTGACTTCAGGTTCAAATTTAGATTTTCAAGCACACACTGGCGTAAATACAAACATCCCCCCTCCTCTCCACCACCTACAAGTGCACACTAATAATTGCACACACACACACACACACACACACTTCTTTACCCATATACCCTCAGCCATGTGTGATTTACTCTGGAGTGACCTGCTGTGATCTGCTGTCTAATCACAAAGTTTTACACCAACATGTTGATCATTTGTGACATTCATTGGGTATTTAAGAAGAGGGGTGAGCATTTACTCAAAATTGTGCTCATTATGCCTTTTGGCAAAAATAGTAAAACATTTTTCATGCTTATAGTCATTACATCCTGAGACAAGGTTTTCAATGAAGATGGGTCTATTTTTTTTTTTTAACAATTCTGAAAACATGGTGGGCAAAATGTTTACTTGACTCATCCCCCTTTAAATAAAAAGATGTCTGATATGTGCAAGACAGATTTCTCTAAATCATCTAAACAGACTAAAAGTGTCACAATCTGCGTAGGTGTGTGTTTGAGAAAAGTTCTTTAAATTGTCCAGCTGGCGATTAAATTACTTTCTAATGGTGTTTACATTATCTTTTATTCCACAACTAAGCCAAGATGCAGTGAGGGTGGAGAATAATAATTAAAAAGGCAATGTATAGCACGCTATGTTTGTTTCAATCTCACACTTCAATATTTCATTAAGTGTTGAATCATGGATCGTGCTTGAAGGATGCTATAAATAAACATGGTATAACATTCTGCTTGAACCCTCAGACACTTTGTACAACACCGTACAGTAAATTAACCAGCAGTATCACTGTAGCTCTACTTAGAAATATGGGTGCCATCAGAAGTGTTTTAGGTAGTCAAAGTGATTCCTGAAACTCACGTGTCCCATCCAGCTGACTCCCAGCGCCAGATTGTTTTCTGGTGATGTACTGTCATATTGGTATTAAGTTACATGCACACAACCATTTAGATGAGAGCATGAACACATAGAGACCCTGCTTGCCTCTCCCTGTTCCCCTCTCCATTGACCTTTAGGACAGGGATCTTCTTCTACTCATGTCTAAAAATAGGGAAATCTCTGTAGGTAACAAATGGTACAGATAAATGGAAGTTCAATACAAACTCAAGCTGTTGTGCATGCATGACCCTAAACAGACGTTGAACTGTTAAAAAGTGGCTGTAATAGGGAAATTAAAATGTCTGCAGCATCGGGGAGTTTCAGTCACAAAATTTGGTAGTCCTATAAAGCAAAGTTGTAGACTGACATTTAAACCAAAAACGTGAGGCATTAAAACACATCATGGATACAATATTAAACCTGATATGATATTATCTGCAAACTAAAAGCAGATAATGTCTCCCCTCAAACGGTACAAATGGGATATTTTAATGGATTTGTATTTTGCAGAAGATGGTCAAACACATTCATTTGAATAAGAATGTGTGTGCATAATGTTATGGCTTGACAGCCCACCCCTCCGAGCACTGTGTCTGTTTGAAAGATATTTTCAGCTGCAGGAGAGGGTAATTTCCCTGATGTCAGATTCAGATGAAGAGGAAAATGATGTTTCAGGAGCAAATTAGTTTCTTTTTTTCTTTCAAAAGGAATGTTTAAAACGCTGCTAAGGTGCACCCTGGAGCCCTTTGATTGAAGCAGGAAGCAACATAAAATTCCATGACAATAATTACATGACCTTCAACAAAATATCAAAAAATAATGATAGAACCCATGCAACCCGCCTGCAAAAATGATTTCCATATCTTTTTTTTCTACTAACCTTATCACTTATTTTTATCTTGCAAAGTGTTCTCTTGCAAAAGCATAACATCTGCACTTGTGGGTTTATATGTTAAATTCATAAAACCTACAGAATATAAAACAATTTCATTTGAAAAATCAAAAAGCTTGTGCCCAGACAGTGTATTGTTTCAAATGCAATGCCTTGCTGCTGACTATGACATAACCTTTCAAGATGTCAATGTGAAGTGTTACAGTAAACAATGAAATCAATACAGCTGTGCCTCTGCAACCTAAACACTGACCAATGAGGATGAAGTGCAGCCTTCTGCTGTTTGCTGTAACATTACCCTGGACTTCATAAATGGAAAGGAAAATATATCTGCAAATGCAATATGAGAAAAGTGATTTAGCTATAAAACAGTTCTCACTGGTCATCAGCTTTTACCGTTTATTACCTTTTTCTTTGGATGAAAATAAAGAAATATGTGCAAAGTTGTCATACCAAAGTATGGCCTCAGTAGACATAATAATCCTTTGCAGAAAATCATTCACCTGAAAAGAATATACAAGAAAAAGAAAGTTCAACACTGCCTTTAGTCTGAGTGTGAGCTCAGTTTCTTGAGATTTAGCTGCTAAGTTATAGCCTCATTTTTTTCAAGTTGTTATCTGAGGAGGGTTAACGGTGCCTTTTATGTGAAATAGAGACCAGGTGGCTTTGGGCCATCGCAGTTTAATGTTAAGTCTCAAGGAGGTGATGTGGCCTACTAAAAACTTGTGTGGTGGATCCTACGTAATATGCTTACTGACATGGCTCCCCTCTACCAGTCCTCTGCTGCTCTAAGAACAAGCCAAGTATCTGTGCTAAAGGCTTGAGGGAAAGTTAGCCCACATCAGATTCTCTCTTCTGGAAAATACCTGTCCGATTATATTTATGTTATACAGTAAACCAAGGAGAGCACCAAAATGTTTATGAACTCATTATATTACTTTAAACAATTATATTCTCTCATTAGGTTTTGTTGGTTATTGTTTCAGGAGCCTAATATGGAACAATTAGGTATTGATTAGCCTGCACAGTGGACCTTAGTGCAACCAGCCCTTCAAATGTTCCCTATATTATAGCTTATTGCTTGAGAATATGTTTGTTCTGTTCCATTTAAACATACCGCTTTGGAACTTAGTTATATACTACAACGCTTATAAAAAGTACTAGGCTACATTGTTTTCTTGTTTTGTTATCCTACAGCAGAGATCTTCAACATGGGGTCCAGGACCCATAGGGGGTCCTCAGAGTCAATGCACAGGGGCCACCAAATTATTGTTAATTTTTGAAAGTTTTTTTTCAAAACTTAAAAAGTCTTAACATGAATCCAACATATTATTAGCAAATATAAATCCCCATTGCTTACTGGCTTATAGATAAGGTAGTCACTAAGGCCATCCACATACACAGTCAATCCTATAAGGATTCACTGTGCCACATAAAATCATGCCAACAATTATTAGGCTAGTTTAATAGCTTAGTATTCTATGCAAAAAAAGGGATGTATAAAGGCTTTAAGCTGCCCTACACACTATTGTAGGCCCAGTTAATTTCATACAATATATGTAGTAGGGGTCCCTGCTCCATCTCTCTTTCAGTTAAGGGGTCCTTAAAAAATGTTGAAGACCCCTGTCTTATTGCATGGATCAAAGGAGATTAACTCTGTAGTTGGTAATTCAATCTTTAGAGTAGAATACAGTTGTGGTATAAGAAATCACAGACATACCTTTTATTAATTTACATATTGCATATCAGTTTTTGCTCACATGTAATTTGCAATATGGTATTTGGTTGTAACAGTTAGTTGCTGTCCACGTTGAGTGACCTAGATTAGTGAGAAAAATTATTTATCAGCATTTACCCTGATGACAAGTCAGGTAAATACTGGAAACGGCTATACGTGTGTTGTTTAAATGCTTTGAGCAATACAATACAACACATCTTCTTTGTAGCATCCATGCTGTTTCCATATTACGACTTAAAGTCCATGCACACATCGACTTTCCCAACTCGGGAAATAGGAGCATCCGAGAAGCATGTGAATGCACTATTAATATAAAGATCTAAGAGTTTCATTGATCTTCTGAATTAACGCAACCTTTTGAAATATTCCTTTGAAAGTGAAAGTTAAATTCAAAATATAAATAAGAAGAAATATTGATTCAGCTAGTTGTGAAGGTCACAAGTGTGAGGCAGCATCATTTTCCTCTGGCTTTGTTTGATACAACTTCACTGAGGGCAGGAAAATAATGTCTATGAAATCCCTTCTTTACATTCCACTTAGGCCGAGTCCCCCAGTGTAAAGTGAATCCTTTTTGGCAAATATAAAGATGTAAATTAAAAGTAAGAATCCAGATGTATTTATTCATGTTGTGTTGCAGTGTGTTTTGTGTTGCACTGTTTCACACATTACTGCTGTGCTGACTGCTTTGATCAGGCCTCAGCAGTTTGAAATAACACCCTTTACATTTCTGCCAGTCTCCAGATGAACTTGGGCTATGAAAGCTGTGTCCACTGATGGCTTCAAATAACTTGTCCAAAGCCAAAGCAAATGCATCTGTTGCATGGCTTTTTTTAGCAAATTAATTTGATAAGAACACATAAAAGAAAAACGGAACGGCTCTCCTGACGCCACTGCCTGCATAATAAAGAGCCACAACTGGGCCTGCTTACTGTCTGCTGCAAGTTGTTATTTCTTTCCTCTCAGTCACTTAGTTCATGCCCTTTGCTGATGGTCCCCACTTCAAAAATGGCTTACAAAGGGCAAATTTCACAGCATCAGCCATGTTGTACTGGCCCTTTGTCACTTCTGCTGATAAATGTATGGACATCTCATTAAGGAAATTGGCCTTGAGAGACCAAAGCCATAGTGATTGATCTGACCTGCTTGCCGATACACTTGCCACTGCTGATTATCTCATCCAGAGACAATGGTGTTTTATGGAGTGGAACATCCATGTCCAGCAGTGGCTTGCTACAATGATTACAATTAATGTAGGGCTGCGGGTTGTAAAAACAATATTTAGTGAGGGTGCCATCATACTTATACCTCCTCCTGGATGTAAGATTCATCCCTGTCACAGAATGACTGAATGTTTTTTCCATATGTCAAATTGTGACAGCTTTGCATTATTGTAGTTGCAGCCTTGGGTCTATGCCTCTGGCTAATGTGACACGCCCAGTGAAGTTTCATTCAAAAATGCAACATCCATCATACGGAAAACATAACCGCCACACGCAGAAGATTGATTGCTGCCATGAAAGTAAATCTCATATTTGAGTCATGGGCTCTATATCAAGACTTTTGATTTCAAAACAGCAACATATGAGAGATATGATTATGTCCGCTGTAAATTACGTGCTAGAAACATCATAGAGCATTTTGAAATTAAGCTATAAGGACAGGCTAGCTTTTTCCCTTGTTTCCAGTCTTTATGCTAAACTAAGCTAACCGTCTGCTGGCTGGAGCTTCAGTGGTATCAATCTTCTCATCTAACTCTCCATTAGAAAATAAAGATTTATTCTCCAAAAGGTTGAACTATTCCTCTAAGTATGGAGCTAGAGGCAGTTAGCCTAGCGTAGCATAAAGAGTTTGCCAAGAAATACCTACAGCACATAACTCGCCTTAGAACCACACATATTCATTTTTACATTTCTGTTTGTGTATGGATTAAACAAATGAAGCTATAGCATATACGTTCAGACAGGAAGACTATACTTTTGCCTGCTTAGGTCTGTAGTTTTATTTCTCATGCATCTGCATTCAATCCTCTCACACATGCTCACTTATTATTCCTTGCTGTCCTGTCTAGGGCTGTCAATAATGTTACCAGGTCATCCAATCTATCCAATAGCACAGCGACACACCTAAATTGTTAGCTTATGATCCTGCTGGTGCCTAGATTCAAATATGATCTCTCTGCCTTTAGTACATTCATGCTGCTGTAATGCATGTGGTACATTCACGGCTGTTACGCTATTTACATCTGTTCTCCTCTCTGTCATTTCAATGCAAAATGTCACATATGGCAATGCGCTCCTCAAGGTCCCCGTGACCGCCAGTCTTTGCAGATTCATCAGAATCATCAGAATCATCAGAACCAGCCACCACCACCACCAGTGGCTGGCCTCCTTGGGGGGTATTTATCTTGCTGCTGCTCGGGGCAGACGCCCCTCAGTTATCAGTTATTACATATCGTCTGTTATAATAAACATTAATCTTTACTTCATTCACTTGTATTTCCTGATTAAAATTAGGTACAACGTGTTACTTAGTGAGCTCTAGAGGTGCTGGTAGGCATATGTTTGAACACTAGAAACAGCCAGGCTAGCAGTTTCCCCCTGCAGTATGCTAAGCTACGCTAATTGGCTGCTGGCTTCAGCTCCATAATTAATGCACAGACATTCCTGAATCATTGATTACCAAAACAAAGACCTTTGCAGAAGCTTGTCAAATGCACGAATCGATAAACTGTTAAATGAATACTTGAACCTCACAAACAGTTGGCCTTACCCCCTCTCTATCCTCATCAGTGACACATGATCTCACTCAAATTTCGATGGTTGCAGGCACCTATGCGTGGCTCCAAGCCAACCACCCTAACAACAGGTGAAAGGTCTGTTATAGGCACTGCATAAAGCCCCTCAGGACACATGGAGCCAGATGATAATCCATGTGAGCACAGTGTGAAAGGATGTCAGTGAGTCCAATAAAAATGTATGCAAAGGAGTTATGACGAAATGAACAGTGTCAAACAGTGACGAAATGTTGTGTCCTTGTCTGGAGGTAATTAACCCCTCGGCCCTGTTTTTCCCCTGCGTGGGTCACTGTGGGTGATTACGGATGGCAGAGTGGAGATCAATCTGCTATCGCTGGAAAGAAAAATTACAGAGTAAGACACAAAAGGAATACTGGTCACAAGAAAGATTTTTTCCCTTTCACAGCAGCCTCAGATCAAAGATGCAGGGATCTTACAGAGTGCATAGCTGCAGTTGAATATTTACATAGTAATTAAAGAGAGTGCATGTGTGTACAGCTGAAGTTGGGGGAGGAGTAAAAAAATCTCTGTGGATTTTTTTAAAGAGGCTATGAGCATGTCAATGCAAGATCAAAGCTGTTTCCTGAAGGTTGAGGGTCCTGTCTATCTGTATGTGGATGATCAAGAAATAACTTTTACAAATGAAAAAGTTCAATTCATGAGCGATAAAATAATTTTCAAGTCAACACTCTCAGGGGTTTTGCTCCTAAAGCCTAATATGGTCTGGTATGACCAGTGATATTGCTGTATCACAAAGATCACTGAGTCACTTCCCTGACTTTATGACTTTCTTATGCTTGTATAGAAATACTCTGTGACAAGGGTCCTGCATTCAAAAAAATACTTAAAAGTAAAAGTACAAAAGTATTAGCATCATAATAATATAATAATGTTGCAGCTGGTAAACGTTGAGCTTATTTTAATTACGTTACATACTGCTGGGTAGCTTGGGTTTTTTCCCCCAGGGATCAACAGAGTCTTATCTTAATCTATAATAATACATCATAATTATTATTTGTTGATTATATTTTGTATTATTAATCTGAATCTGCAAAGTAACTAGTAAAGTTATCAAATAAATGGAGTGGAGTAAAAAGTACAATATTTTCCACTGAAATGTACTGGAGTCAAAGTATAAAGTCGAAGAAAGTGAAAGTACACAAGTAAAGTACAGCATACCTCAGAATTGTGCTTAAATACAGTACTTGAGAAAATGTACTTAGTTTCTTTACACCACTGCAACAGCCTTTATTTTGGAAAGAAAAATTGCTGATGAATTTTCTGAATGTAACTTTTAAATTATGTGAGCACCACAAACAAAATTCAATTCACCTACATTGTATTAGGTTGTAAATGAACACAATATCAGCATGGCTGAATACCGCTGGAGATACAGTAAGCAAGAGGGAGAGTGTAATTTGGGTGAACGGACCCTTTAAACAGAAACTTGAGACTTGCTTGCCAGTGGTTACTTACATCTTTTTAGGATTATTTCCCAGTCTTAAGCCAAAAAAACAAGCTGTATCTGGCTGGGAAAACATCCATAAACTGATGGTTTATCTCTCATGTGTCCTCCATTAATGTTGTTTTGACAATTGTGGTTGATACTTAACACCTTTTCCCACCCCTGCCTTCATTTTCATTTGATTTTGATGGACAAGCAACTGTTATATTTCTTCAAAGGTTGACATATATGGTTGTGGTCTGTATGTGTGGAGATATTGAGGGAGCCTCCATCAAAACCTTTATTCCCACTATAAAGTAGGCTCGATTTGTAGAAGGGTGTTAAACACATCGTCCATCTAGGAAGAGCCTCATAATAGCCCATTTCCCGGGAGAGCACGGGAGGCCATTTACAACCACCAATAATACAGTCGGGGAATGGCCTCAGCTCTCTTCGCCAATAATAAGATAATGCACAAAGGCAACAGCACAATCCTTTCCCCATGTTTATGTTGTAGAGCAATGATTCATGAGCAGAAGAGAATGGATAACATGTATGTAGGATTATAATAAATGAAGATGCTGGCTAATGCATGAGATTGTGCTATTTTTCCACACTCACCCACCTTCAACTGCTTATGGTAAAATTGATTGAACATGCTAGATGAGGGCTGTAAGCTGCAATGCATGCTGGTCTTGAACAAGCACAGGTTTGAGGCATTAAATGTCAATCATTGGTAAAAAGCGTGGGAGAGTTGATAAAGTGCTCAGTGGGAGTGTTTTACTGCTGTTAAGTGCTTGCATGGTAATGGCCTCAAGCTTCTGATGGCAGCCACAGTGCGACTCCTCTCACCCACCTTCAGGTAAGCTTTAATGAGTCTGACAACCTCTTTTCTTATTTCAGCCTGAGCTCAAACACACATAAAGTAAGAAGGTGACCTGTGAAATATCAAGGTTGAAGAACAACGGTGCACCGCTGCAGGGAACAGATGTGTGTATTAATGCATGTGTGTCTTGTTAGAGGGGACACTTTGTCTTGGGATTTTCTTTCTTTCTGATTAATTGTTGTAATGTTACAATTGATCTTATGATCTAACTCTTTGTTAGAAAGAAAATAAGCATATTGCTTTAAATTTTACTTCAAAGTATTATCAGCAAAATTGCACAATGGCCCTTTTGTGAGTGTTATATTATACAGGTGCATTAACAAGCAAACTAAATGTTAATGTTGTAGCCGAATGAAGTGGAGGCAACTTTTTATTTACTGTTGGTTATCATTCTAAAACAATTCATTATGTTTTAGGAGCTCCTCAGAGGTTTTCAATATGTCATTTTTTTGTCTGCAAAGTGACTACAGCTGTTTTATAAAAGTAGCGGAGTAAAAATTACAATAGTACACATAGTACACAATTGTACATATTTGAGTAAATGTACTGAATGGGATTTTTTATCACTATGAATACGCTGTTTTACAGTTTATTGATGAGTGCATAGAAAATTGTTTGGTGTACAGTAGAGCTAAAGTAAGAAAGAAAGGGAACAAAATGAACGGAATTCAATAATATAAAAACTGACAAATCAAAAGCAAAGAAAATATATACTATATACTATATATATATATTTAGCAAAATCCCATATTTGCTGAAAAATTTCAGTAATTATTGCACTATTATGTGCTAATGAGCAGCATTCAAAGACAATCATGTCTCCATTATTACAACACCAAGTGAGAAAGGCCATTTTCAAGTGTGTGCCTGTAACCTTTTAGATTTCAGTGTCAGTCAGTCATCATTAGCCGACAGTACGGCAGCGAGCCAGAGAGCAGGCTCCATTCCTCCATACTGATCAGGGGAGGGACGCCTCACCCTCATTTATCCAAGGAACGACCTGCCCACCATTACACTCTTACAAACTTCAGAGCCGAGGGGATTCACAGGAACAGACGGAGATTAAATGTCTTGCCCCAAAGAGCAGCAGTAGTTATTCCCCCTAACAGATGTTTCCATCCATAAGGAATTATCATACCAGTACTTCCTCAACCTTTAACCTCCAGGATATAATTCAGAGGTAGAATTAAAGACATACATCAAACCTCTGAAGTTTTCCTTCCGCTCTTAATGGGGAGCGTTTACAAACATGGTTTAATTTGTATAAGTAACAGCCTCTAGAGGAGGCAATGTGTTATATTTTATAACAGTAGTAAATTACATTTGGGGTGCACTCACTGTGATCAAGGCTTAAAGACATGGGTGTGCGAGCATACAGAAGATATAAACACACACTATGTGAGAGAGAGAGAAAGAGAGAGAGAGAGAGATATTTAAACACACCCAGAGGTCAGCTGGAAGACTTAGCCATTGCACTGCCCACACACTCCCACATGCTCAACATCATTAGAAACAAAAGGACACGACTGAAACAATGCTGCAATCTGTGCTGCAACCTACACCAAGTGAGACAGATCCGCCCGAGTAAGAATTCACCGCAAGAATCTCAAAACACATCAAAGAAGAGTGCTTTGAATTCTTGCAATTCTGCAACATTTCTTGTTTTAATCACGGGCTTTTTTGGACTAAGCTCATCATTAAGTTTCTTATACTCATTTACCTTGAGATCATGTGCCTCACAGATCAAAATCAGTATAACCAGAATATATTAACATCATGGTTTGCTTTGACAGACTGGGATCTATTAAGTAAATTGGTTCTTTAATGACCAGCATCTGTTCAGCTTTGAGAATGTGTTATGTGTCTTACGCCACCCTGTGGGCTGGACGATATACAAACAATGGAGAGATCAAGGAGACATCATAAGAAAGTAGTGCAGATAAAAGACTGAATTATAAAGTTTTATTTCAGCCTTTGACACAGTGAATAATGTATCATTTTACATACAATTTTAGTGAAATGTAAACAATAAAAAACAATTTTTACCACCTCCTAATCACACATTTTGAACCTTGTGAAGTCCAAGCTCACTGTCAGTTAAAGAGACCAATTGTCGGTGTTTAAGAGCTTCAGGCCCTGCACATGTCACATCCTCCAAAAATATGACATTTTGAGGATGGACAGCGAGCCACCTCCACAGATACTCTATCCTCTCATCGCACACCCAGGGGTTACCTGTTAAGGTCATCTGGAAAGAGGATTTTCTCTCATTCAGCAGCTCTGAGGGGAAATGCTGCAGCTGATTCTGATTGAGCATCAGAAGATCAAGATGCTGGAGACCCTGGAGGAGGGTCGCCGGCAGCTCTTGGAGCTGATTCTCATGCAAAAACAGTTGGGACAGTTTTGGGTTGTGGGTGAACATTGTAGGTTTCAGGGAGCGTAATTTGTTTCCAGCAACATTCAGTGTCTCCAGGCAGTGCAGGTTCTTCAGTGCGTCAGGTTGTAGATCTTGCAGATTGTTGTCACTCAAGTCTAGATTCTCCAGATTGGGCAGCTTCTGAAGCAGAGCGGCGGATACACCAGTTAAACGGTTTCCAGACAAGTCCAGCCAGATCACGCTACTGTTGCCAGGAAACCACTTAGCATCAGCCTTTTCAATCAGATTATTTTTCAGCACAAGACTACGAAGTGAGGCATGGTTGAAGACATTTGGAGGAAGATGAACCAGCTGATTTCCTGTCACATCCAACATGTTCATGTGAGGAACTTCCTTCAGTAGATCTGAAGGAAGGCTTGTCAGGTTGTTGTGATACAGCTGGAGGTTGTTTAAAAGAGGCACAGCACTCAAATGACTGGCTGTGATACTGCTAAGTGTGGTGGATTGGACAGATAGTCGAGTGGTGTTGGAGGGTAAACCATCTACAGGGAAATGTGTGAGGGAGCTTTGGCTGCACACCACCTCTGCACCTGAAGGTGGAAAGGAACAGGAGCACAGAGCTGGGCAAGAGTGGGCACATTCAGCCAGTGCAGTGAAAGTCAGGAGCATCCACAAGTTCATCTTTAAAGCACTGCACAAAGGAAACATACACATTACAAGAGACAGATTTATACAAGATATCAAGAAATGTAATAATCCAAGTACAAATGATCAGGTATTTACAAGTAATATCACTGCATTGTCAAAATCTGATCATAAAATACATAATCTTACCTGAAAGGCACCGCAGAATTCTTTACTGTTTTTGATCCCGGACTTGGTTTGAGTGTATTTATCCCCAGCAATGAGTCAGGACAAAATGTTGCAAGAGGCAAACAAAACTAAGCAAACAATACAGCTCATCAACCGGTGAGTGCTTTATTCCTGTTCTTTCCATAAGTACAGATGTTACCAAACACAGATCAATATTTTCTTTTTTCATTCCTGTAAGAACATTTTTATGCAATGGTTTAATAAGTTATTTTAAGTTATTTGTAAATATTGGATGTGTGCAAAACATTATTTTATAAAACTAAATGAATTAGGTATTTGATTGAATTTCATCATTTGATCCATTTTCATAATCGCATATTCTTGGTGTTTGGATAATTGAAGGAATAGATTAACATTTATGGAAATAAGCTTTTTCGCTTTCTTGCTCAGTTAGATGAGAAGATTGATACCACTCTCTTGTCTGTTGATTCAATATGAAGCTACAGCCAGCAGCTCATTAGCATAGCAAAAAGACTGGAAAGCAGCTAAAGCTCATCAATTAACACATTCTATGGTGTTTGTTTAATTCAAACAAAAATACAAGCTTTGGTTTTACAAGGTCTTATGTAGTGCTGGTAGGTGGATTTATTACCTTTGGACACAACCGGGCTAGCCGTGTCTTTGTGCATTTTATCTACAATTAAGACAGAAAAGACAGACATTCTTGAATGTTCTCTTTACTCGTATCACATTTTATTGTACATTCAAATTACACTGACAAAAGAGAATGTTTCAGTGATTGAAGAGTAAGACAGGCTGATCAGATAATAACCAGTATGAGGATGGAAAATGTTAAGACTGAAGGTTTAGTTCACTTTCTGTCAGTGACATTACTGAGCGCCCCACCAGAGACTGCGGTCTGGCACATATGATGGTCTCTGGCAGGAAGACTTTCTTCTTGTTCCTTTGAAGCCACCTCCAGAGGTACTCCACCTTCCCATCACACAGCCAGGGGTTGGCGGCCAGGTCCAGCCCCTCCTCGTCCAGGGAGCTCAGAGGGTCCAGCAGACCTGCAGGGATGTGGCTCAGCTGGTTGTCATCCAGACTCAGGTGTTTGAGCTGAGCAAGCTCCTGAAAAAGGTTTTGGGGGAGTTTGTTGAGCTTATTCCGAGAGAGGAACAGATGGGTGAGGTTTCGATTGCTCTTAAGTATAGATTCATCCAGGGTGTCGAGCTTGTTGTTTTGCAGGTTTAGCCTCTCAAGTTTGGTCAGCGGGTGCAGGGAATTTGCAGAGATCTTCTGCAGACGGTTGTTGGCAAGGTCCAGATTCTCCAGGTGGGGCAGCTTCTGAAGCAGAGCAGCCGGGACCTTGGTTAAACTGTTCCCAGATAAGTCGAACCAGGTGATGTTGCTGTTATCAGGGAGCCACTCAGCATCGGCGTTTTCAATCAGATTATTCTTCAGCACCAAGTTGCGCAGTGGGGCGTTGATGAAGACATCTGCAGGCAGGTCAGAAAGTTTGTTTCCTGTGAAATCCAAAGTGTTGAGATGAGGAACGCCTCTGAGAAGATGAGAGGAAAGGCTCTGCAGGTGGTTGCTGTACATGTGGAGTCCTTTTAGCAAAGGCGTGGCGTTCAGGTGCTCTTCGGAGATGGAGGTAATGTTCGTGAACTGGATGGTCAGTAGGGAGGTGTTAATCGGGAGACCCTCGGAGGGGTACTCTGTCAGGGGAACCTCATTGCAGACCACCTCAGCTTTTCTGTGGTAGCACTGGCAAAGTGGTGGGCAAGACAGACTGCCATGGCAGAAATATGCCAACCAGAAGAAAGGAAGGACACACCAGGACTTCATTACTAGAAGAAGAATACACAGATAGTTTAAGATGAGGAGGAAAATACCCCACTGCAAAACATCACAAATCATTTTCAGTTAATGCACAACATGTTCAGTAAAAAAATAAAACTTATGTTCATAGACATGATGTTCAATAACATGAGTAACAAAATGAAACTTACTGTTGTTTTCTAGATGGATGAGTAGCAGCCAGATCGCTCCTTATATCAGATTCAGCAGTGGTCACACACATTTGGCGAGCAGAAACCCCCAATCTAATCATTTCTCTTTGAGTAAACAAGGACACAGTCACTACACAGTCATTCGTCAAGGACAGACAGTTGCAACAGACTGTGAGACTCTACTAACCTGCACGGAAAGTACAAAACCTGGAAATTTAGTTCATGTGGGTTTATTGGAAAACATTTTATAGTTCTGCTAAAAACTCTTGAATGTGAAATATGACGTTGAAGTCTGTGTTAATGTGACCATACGCAGTTTAGGATTTTGATGGTTTGCCACTGAGTGGAAAAACTAAGATCGATGTTTACAATATTTTTGTACTTTGGATTTTTTAGATATGTGGGAGGAGGAGGAGAGAGGGGGGGGGAGAGCATGCAAGAAAGAGGTAAAAATGCACGGTCATCAATTTGAAATAAGGTAGATTATATGTTTTTTTGCTGGAAATTAAACGTTGCCATCCAATAATATATTTATATATATATATATAATTAATGTTGATTCTTGATGAGGAGGAGAAGGCTGCGTGCCACCTGATGTTGCAGCTGTCAATACAGCAGATTTCAAGGTTATTCAACCAGAACATACAGTCACACAGCTGATAAACAGAATGGATCAGACCTGCAGTATGAAGTACGAATTTAGCAGATGGGCAACTTGATGAACCATTACATTATGTATGATGAGTGCCAGTTGGCTTTAGGCTGTTCTGAAAGATTTATTTCAGTCAAGCCCACTCACTCCACATGCACTTGCAAGATAGAGACAGACCTATTCTGGTATAGTTCAAATAGTCTCCTCAAATAAACTGTGGTCAGATATAACATCTCCAAAGGATCGTTACAATATTCCTATGGCATTTCTGTGTTTATAATGTCAAGGGCTCTACATTGATCTCGTTATTTTGTAACAGCACACTACATATCATTTTCGAACATTTTTTAAGATTATTTTTTGGCCATTTTTGGCCTCCATTTTGATAGAACAGCTGAAAAAATGAAAGGGGGGAGAGAGGGGGAAATGACATGCAGCAAAGGGCCGCAGGTCGGAGTCGAACGCGGGCCTGCTGCGTTGAGGAGTTGAGGTTTCTACTAGAACATGTTTACATGCTTTCATTTTCAATAAAAACATTTTTTTCATACACACAGTTTTAGCTCTCTTTAAGGCCCACCCCCCAAAAAGCCCAGTCTGCTCTGATTGGTCAGTGTTTCTGGGTCTTCTGCATCTAAGCTCTGGGAGTCTTTGCACCGTCCTTTTGCAGCCGGTAACTGAGTGGGATAACACTTTAGCGGCACGTTCTACCTAAATATATTAAAGTTGTGACATCTAAACTGTATGGAAATCCTGACGACTCGTTTAAAGGCACAGTTTCTAAATTCAGACTGTCTGCATTTCTCTGTGGATTGAGAATTACGATACTTTCACAGTATTTATATAGTACCTTGACTGGCTTTATAATTAAAAAAAGACGCAGAAATCTCACTTTTTACAATACAGTATGGGACCTTTCAGATTATTATTATCTCATTGATACCTCATTAATAATTGAGGTACAGGTCAACAAAAATAAATAAACATGATTTAACATGTTTATTAGTGCGCTTTAGAGGTGCTAGACGGCAGACAGAGTCAGGCTAGCAGTTTCCCTCAGTTTCCAGTCTTTATGCTATGCTAAGCTAAGCAGCTGCTGCTTCATCACATAAAATTATTATATAAAAGTTGTATCAATCTTCTCACCTAGTAACTCTCGCCAAGAAAACAAAAATGTATTTCCCAAAATGTGGGACTATTTTTTTTAAACAATGATTAAACTCAAACACTGAGTTCATTGATACCACACTAATAATTCAAGTACAGTGCAACATGGAAACATGTAGGTAGAGAAACCAAATCCAAACCCCAGTCTTTCTCAATTCTTCCTGTGAAAAATAACAAAACTCATTGAACTTGACTTTTTTATATATTGAGACCAATCCTACATGTTGAATTTCAAAACATGAATGTTGAAACAATAAATGAAATATAAAATACTTATTTTCATGGTTACATAATTTATTTGAATTTGTCATGAATGGAAAGAAGAAAACATTGTTTCCGTTCAATTCACATTATTCTGTCTTCTGTTGTAATGGATCTACTTTGTGCAATGAAAACTGTATTAATTTACAAAACAAGCATATAATGTATAATGTGCTGCTGACATGTTGTCATTTACTATGAGCTACACTTTGTGTTACAATACACAGACAGACATCTTAATCCTATATACAAATGTTCACACATATGACTAACACCTCACAAACACAAATCCATGTCAGTCACTGCATCTGACAGAATAAAATGTCCATATTTTTCATGATGTTTATAAAATAAGGCAGTTTCAGTCAAGTTTTTAAAAAACTTTTCCTATAGATGAAGTCTCGCTCTCATACTCATTTTCTTCTTGTTAAAATGACAAAGGCAGCCCCAGTTCTCATGACAACAGCCAGTTTCTGTCCATTTTTTTCAGTCTACTGCCCTGAAGAAATAACATGTACTGTAGGAACTGCATCCAGACTGCGGTCATATATGCACAAAGATGAAAATACACATCTTTGATCAACCAGGGTTAACTGTGAAAAGAGAGAGAGAAGGAAAATTATGTGAAAACCTGGGATGTTACCAACAGAATGCCTGGACTTCAAAGGCACGCACACACAAAATCCACACATATTAAACCAGGAAGCTATCCAGTAGCCACACAATGCATGAGTAAAATGCATAAAAAGCAGACAGGAATGGGAATTATCTTAGTCTGCATTATGCAAGAAGTGAAATATTAAAACCCATTTTGGGACATGAGCTTATTTACCTTTTTGCCGAGAATTTGATAAGAAGATTGATAGCACTCATATCTGTACTGTACAGTACTATCGAAGCTAAGCTTAACAGAAAGACTGGAAACAGAAAGAAACAGCTATCCTGGCTCTATCCAAAGGTATTTAAGATATACGCTTTGCTTGAGTGAGCTACAGGGGTGCTGGTAGGCAGATTTTATTACCTTCGGACAGTATTGTTGCTAGTATTTATGCTAAGCTTAGCTAACTGGCTGCAGCTTCATATTTAATGTACAGATGTGCGTGTAGTATTGTCACTTAACTCTCTGAAGAAAAACGTGTAAGTGTATTTCCCAAAATGACAAACTATTGCTTTAATATTTTACTTCTTCCAAACATGCAGACCAAAATCTGCTTTTTGTGCAATAAACAGGTGCAGCAAGCATATTTCCCAAACCGTCAAACTATTCTTGTAGCAACAATGAAGTTCAAACACAGAGTTCATGTTTTCCCACTCAACTGTAAATTTAGAAATCACACAAAAACATGCCTCTGGCCGCATTAAGGCCTCCTTCTAACTGCAAACACACATGCAGAGGTCCAGTTACCCTCTGTACCCCCTCTTTCACTTCCTTCAGAAGAACAAATCATCATCATCATCATCATTATCGTCATCATCCAACGGCCAATTCCAGTCTTTAAGGCCAAACTCAAGCAATCTGAAACAGTAGAGGATCATCGAGGGGGTCAACAGCCTTTCGTGCTTCATAAACTGCTGGGGCAATACATGCCAGGTTCAGCAGAGTGCAGCGTAGAGCTGTGAGTTGTTAATTGAGTGACTAAGTGCTGCTTGTTATGATGAGGGGAGTGTTAATGGACATGGCGGCACAGCGTTTTGGAGGGAGGACAAGCGCAACAAGCTCTGCTACTTACAGTCTCCCAGCATGAGAGACGTTAGAATGGAGAGGTCAGAGGTCAAAGGTCAGTGGAGGATGATACGGAGCATGGGGCCAGTGCTGAGGGATGAGAGCCAGTTAGGTTGTAGCTGAGAGAGCAAACTTGGACAAATGAGGGTCTTAATCAATCCCAGATTTTGGGGGAGACTAGTTCTTAGAACTGCTTAGAAGTGTACTTTTCCTCTAAAAAGTACAAGTACTATACGGTTGGAAAGCACCTGTTTAAAGCAAGACATCCTGCATCAGCCACAGCTTTAGGCCCCTTTCAACTGTCGGGCCGGGTACGGACAGATATTTAGAAATGGTGTTCGGGTTCTGGTCGGGCTCGGTCACATCAGCACGATAAGGCAATGAACATTTTAAATTTAAAACAGGTTATTATGTAGGTGCGCGCCTGTGTTAACGTGCGCTTGTTGCCCCGTGTGTGCTGAAGCGCTCATCTGTTGACATTTCTGAATGGCTTCCTACAGTTGCTTAATAAAAGCGGACTTTCCACACAAACAAACGTACATGTGTCATTAGTATGAGAAAAAAACTTGTGTCGGGCTCGGGTCGGGCTCGGACATAAATATCTTAATTCCTGTCTCGTGTGCAATAGAGTGCGGATCAGGCCGCATTTTTCTGTCCGAGCCCGGCCCGCATTTTTCTGTCCGAACCCGTCCCGGGCTGATTGACAATCATCAACAGAGACAACAAAGTAGGTAGTAAGGCTAGTCGTTTTGATCATGAATCCGTTTTTTAAACCAAAATTTACTGAAAAATTATTTGTTAGATTTGCTCATATTTTGGGGTTTTCACCCTGAGTTGTATTTTTAAATAACATTAAAATAACAAGTGCTACATCAGCCATAGTTAGTTTTTGTTTAAGAACAAGATGATCATATCGTTATTGCAGTAATGTAAAAAATACATCAGAAACAAATTGAGCTTAATCTGGCTGGAAAATTAAAAAATATGTTCTGTATGCAGTAGAATCTTTCCCGTCCTTACCTGGGCTTGCCTGATGGCTGCTGCTGTCTGCTGGGCTGGATCTTGATGGCTCCGCGATGGGCCGACATACGAGGCGAAGCCCTGGGTGAAGGTCGCGGGGAGACTCGCGGAGAGGAGCTTGATGTCGCTTCATGAAGGTTGTTTTGTGCCGCAGAGGGAGGACTCATTGTTGGGTGTTTCCTCGGGATGCGTTTGAGGAGGTGGCTGACCCAGCGCTGCTGCTCCTCCTGAGAGTTGGTCAGCAGAAGCAGCTCTTTGGCAGTGGATATGTCGTAGTTCACTGTTGAAGACAGAGATTTAAAATGGATCAGAAACAGAGTTTCTCCAGACATTTATTTCTTTGTATGTGGGCTTAATTCTATGGTGCAATTCCAGGCTGTCCATTGTGGTAGTGTTGTGTTGGATTGCAGTATACTAAAATATATTTTGCCCACCATATCTTAAGTTGACTAACAAGGATATTAAAACATTTTCACAGTTTCACAAAAATAGAATTTATAATGGGCTGTTATTGGTCATCTGTTCGATGTACAAAGGCTGCTATGACATTGAGCGTAAAATATAATATATATATAATATAGTGTATACTGTATATAGAGCTGAAACTACCAAACCTTTATTTTTTTTACTATTTCCTGACATCTTACTGTCTGGGTGATACATTTACTAAATGATTTAGATTCATTTATGATAAATTGATAGTTGCGCCTCTTAATATTTAATAAAATGTTTCTATAGTCAGAAATGGCAGCTGCTTGAACAAGGCACAATAGTGGTAGTGTACTCCATCTTAAAGCATAGCTCCATGGTACAAGTGAAGTTCTTAATTCTCTCTTGACTGAGCATACTGACCCTTGCAGGGCACAATAACTTCCTCCTTTCTGTCCAGGTGATCTTTGTGGCACTTGGTGTGGCAGCGGCGGCACTCGAGGGCTGGCGGGGGCTTGAAAACGTGCCACAGGGGCCGAGCACAGGCCTCACAGCTGGAGGGAAAGTGGTACAGAGTGAGGATGAACTCGTGGCCCTTGTGGCTGATGTAGGAGGGGCGGTCACCATACGGGGCGGGCTCCACTGCAAGCTCCTGTTCACGTTTAATCTCGCCTTCATTGGCATACAAGATCTGGGGAAAGACAAGAAAAGGAAAGGAATTTAATTGAAGATCTATTGAGACAGCTAAATTGAGAAAACCAGATACAATACTGACAGTCTGAACAAAGGGAGAGGGGAAAGAAAGACAAGGCAATAGAAGTGTCCTCGCTCAAAGTCCTCGAAGGAAGTGTCCTACCTGGAAAATCCTTGGAATTTCTTTGGCATCTGCACGGTACACGTCAGTTTGAGTGACAGGTCGGACATGAAACAGCTTACTGTAGGAGGGAGAGAGATGGAAGAGTTAAGAATAGACCCAGGAATGTGTAATCAATAACAATAGAAAAATATGTGTAGCACCAGCAGGATATGCTTAATAGAGTCAGTTTTCTCTTTCAAAGGACTTCTCAAATCATACTTTTGTCATATAGTTTACCCTGATTTTAGTTAATTAGCATGGCTGTCCATTCTTAGTAGTAACAACTTAAATAAATACTGTTTAAAAAAGTGCTCTATACATACATTTTACCATTTTTATGAATTTTTGGTATTACATGTTTAATGACTCACTCGATGTCCAGGGTCATGAAAGGGTTGGCCTGTTCTCGGTCCAGCTCGCTGTTGTAGAACAGGATCTTCTTACTGCTCACAACTATAAACTTTAAAGGAAAGGGAAACAAGGGCCAAAAGGTTAGACCTAATGATACTGGTGATTACTAAGAAAACAAATCCATACATATAAGATATAGTTGTGGCTGCATTACTTTTTTGTCCCAGCCAAACCGCTTTGTGTTCTTGGTAGGAAGTGAAATCCAGCCCTCCAGCCTGGAGTCTAGTTTGCAGAGAAAAAAACAGGAAGATGTCAACACAAAGAGGAGAAATGCCTTTAATCATGTGAACCACTTAAAAGAACACCTTGACATTTTTGAAATGGTGGCATTTAGTGGCATTTTCTTCAAACAGACATAGAGAGGAAATAATGAATCGCTAAAACCAAAGGGCAAGTGGCATTGCTACTTGGTTTCAACAACAGGCTACTCAGTGGGAGCTATAAGGAGTATAAAGAATATCCAGCACAAAATATAGCAGGTGTCTGGCAATGAAAAATAAAGCTTTTTACTTCTATCTTAGGAAAAGCTTGCACGCCAACTTCACACTTGTTTGCCCACATCTTTTGCAGTGAAATAAATTTGACCAAAGCAGACAAGCATCAAGCTGTGAGCATTAACATGTCCAATGATCATTAAACAGGGTAAAAGCACAGCAGAGTCAACAGAGTAGAGGGATTAGCGGAAACTTTGCAGGGTTGAACCAGGGTCGGGGGTATTTCTTTCTCCATTCAGGAAAAAAATACAATTTTAAAACAAAGGAAATATTTCGATAAATGATAAATGTTACAAATAATTGTTAGGTCAATTGCAGTTTTCATTTGCAACCCCATCCCAGATTTAAACCGCCATGCAGGGTCACCTGCAGGTTCAGCCTCAGGGGGCTGTTCGTAGGTGAGGGCCAGGGGACGGTGGCCCTGCTCCACCCGCCCGTCATATTCTTCTTCATCCTCAGAGTCAGAGTCGAAGAGAGTGTGAGCAGAGTGAAGGTTGGGCCGGGTGTCGATGCAGACAGATTTGTGTGTGCGCTGGTAGGTGAAGGACATTGATTCTGAGGTGTGAGAGTGAGTAATGCGCACTGTGCCGGACAAGGTGGAGAGAATTTGAGGTGAAAAGTGGGGGGAAAGGAAGAAGCATAAACAGGAAAAAGGTCAAAAACAATTGGCCTGGAAGAGACTCAAAGTGAAAACAAAGGAAACAGTGAGAACTCAGGAAGAGAGACTGCAGGAAGAGGAATGCAGGAAGTGCATGCAGAAGTGTACTTGCTGACTGGCTTTGAGCATTTGAATGTACATGTTGGTGCCACATTATAGGATAATGAGTAGGATTTGGCATCAAAAACCGGTTCCAACTTGGAATCGTTTCAAAAATTACGATTCCAATGGAATTGTTTCTTTATTGGAATCATTTTGGAATCCGACCATCGGTTCCAAATTTAACCGTACTTTCAGGCGCTTGTTGTGTTGCAGCCATGGTGCATAGTAAACGCCGCTCTAACGTGTGGCTTTATTTTAGGTCCAAAAAGCCTGGTAAAACTGTAAATCACCATTGAATCAAAATAAAATCTTCCTCTTATCCGTGAAATAAGCATGTGACCCGTTTCAACTTCACCCCTCAAAGAATCGAAATCGAGAATCGATAAGAACCGCGATCGAAAGGAAGAATCAGAATTGTTAAAATCAAAATGATGCCCAACCCGAATAAAGAGCGTGAGATGAAGTCTACTTTGTCTACCTGGGTATCCGTCACCCATGTCCATGTCGTTGCCACTGCTAATGCTGGTGGAGTCCAGAGAGTGAACGCTGAGGGAGGTGATCTGGCAACGAAGCTGCTCGATGTCACTGTCTTTGCTGTCCAATGCCATCTGAAGCTCCAGACGCACCTGGTTCTCTTCTGCTATTAGCTGAATAAGAGACACAAACAGGTTTTTAATTGCAAAATTAAAATAAGCCAACTTAAAGTGCTCATATTATGCTCATTTTCAGGTTCATGATTGTATTTAGAGGTTATATCAGAATAGGTTTACACGGTTTAATTTTCAAAAAACACCATATTTTTGTTGTACTGCACATTGCTGCAGCTCCTCTTTTCACCCTGTGTGTTGAGCTCTCTGTTTTAGCTACAGAGTGAGGCATCTCACTTCTGTTCCATCTTTGTTGGGAGTCGCACATGCGCAGTACCTAGGTAAGGACTACTACCCAGTCAGAAGCAGAGTATTAGGGCGTGCCATGCTAGCAGCTAGGCGAGCATTATAACGTGTGTTACAAAGTGACGCACGTTCGTCATGGAAGTAATGGCTGGACTACAATAGAGCTGTTTGGAGCAGTTTGTGAACAGTGTTTTCTGTTGGAGATGTTAAGTGCCTTTGGGGTGGACTTTGGGCTTTTTCACTTTGTAAACCTATAACGTGCACAAAAAAGATAAGCCAAAAAGCATAATATGAGCACTTTAATGTGTATATATTCATGCCATTTGTCCGTATGCTGGTGTGCAGCATCGGCATACTGACCGCCTGCATATCCGTCAGCTCTCTCTGGTACTTGATGATGGTGCTGTTGAGCTTCTCCTTCTCCGCTCTCAGCTCCAGCTGCAGCTTCCTGTTCTCCTTCTCCTTCCTGTGCACCTCGGTGTCGATGCTTCGGTGGCCTCTTTGCCCTGTCTCCCTCCTGTTCATCACCTCGGCCAGCTTGTTGACAGCCTGGGAGCAAATACACAACAACGTAGCTTTTTACAGAGATCTTATTTGTGATTGATATGAATTCAGTAAGCACACAGTGAAACCTGCAGGAATATCAATTTTTGCTGCAGGATAGATGTAAAAAAAACTTGTTTTAGATCTTAGTCATTTTGCTCAGAGTTCAACACAATGCCTGCAGCTGAACATTATTCTTAACAACAAATGATGTGACATAACAGTTGTAAAAAAGTCCGACAGTCAAAATAGGAAAGTATAGAAAATATTCCAGGGCTTTCCAGACCTGCGTAGGTACCCAGACACACACCTGAATTTTAAGCGTTCGTTCATTCTGCAGAAGCTTTTCAAAGGACAGTTTGAGCGAGTTCATCTGCTTCTCCTCCTCCTTCATTTTCTGGAGCTCTATATAAATAGCAGAGAAGAATGTTAATTCAAATACTTTACTTACTTAACATAAGTTTTAGTGAAGTAATCCATAAATTATAGCGCAAGTTCTTGGTTCCCTGATGAAGAGATTAATGGCGACTTTTCATGACATTTTTACAGCCCACTCCCCATAAATCATCTGGATCATGTAAGATAGCTTTTTAACACATTTTCCAGCACTGAGGGAAATGTCATTCCTGTAGAATTTTTTTCTCTTAACGTGGTGCTTATTAGTTCCAAAATGACACTCACGTTGCTGCATGTCTTTCAGCTGGTTGTTGAGCTCCTCTTTCTCGCTGGCCAGGTTGGCCACGTCCACGGTCAGAGTGCGGTTGGACTCTTCCAGCTGTAAGGAGTGTCAGGGTAGAGGAGTTAGAGTCTCATCCATGCATACGGTAACAAACAAGCAAGATAACTTAATGCATATGGCACATTTGAAAACAGCAGTTACAAAGATCTTTACGTGAATAAGAACTGGAAAAAGTGCTTTTAACCATTTTTACTACTAATCACTGTGATTTCCTGTGGTGTTGTCAATGTCCAGTTTTTTTAGGCCAAGGACCCCTTAGAGTCGGAGTAGGAACCCCCTACTGATTACAGCTATAAAAGGTAAAGGTACTTTATTGTCACATACAAATACATGTAGCAGAATTCCATTTAACCCATCCCTCAAGGGAGCAGTGGGCAGCCATTTACAGTCCCCGGGACCAACTCCAGATCTGAGCCAGTGGGGCACTGACTGGAGAACCTAGTACATGTTTTTTGATGGTGGGGTAAACCGGACCACCCGGAGGGAGAACATACAAACTTCACACAGAAAGGCCCGGAACGACCTGGATTCGAACCCAGAACCTTCTTGCTGTGAGGCCACAGTGCTAACCATTGTCATGCTGTACCTATATTGTATAAAATTAAGTTGCATGTTGAACCGGGCCGGATGGATGAAAATAAATGGATATTAACGTATTATTTATACATCATGTTTTAATGTTAAACATATATGTGGAAGGCACAGTTACTCCTTAAACTTAACTGTATTACTACCATAGTGGCTACCGTACCTAAAGTAAGCCAATCTTCAATGTGTGAATTTACACAAATAGGTCAATTTATATATGCTATAATATGTACATCATTGTATGATTTAAAAAAATATATATATTTTTTAACATAATTTGGTGGCCCCCCCCTGCACTAACTCTGAGGACCCCCTATGGGTCACGGACCCCCTGTTGAATATCTCTGCTGTGGAGCACTAGAAGAGCTATGGAGCAATGTTTTTGTAAACAAGACCCACTTTTTCCCTTTCCTACCCCCAGTTTCAGGCTGTTTCACTGATCAACAGTTGGTGGCGCTAACGTGCCAAGGAAGGTAGCAAAGTGCCAACAAAAGGCAGGAAAGAAGCCTGCAAGCTAGCAAACATGGGTGTAAACAATACAGGTTTTCTAAATAATTTTGGTACAGGAAAGAACTCAAATTTTAAGCAGAATTTCAAAACAAACAAAGAAGCCCATCATTAAAATCACTAAAGAGGTCTTATATTGGAATTTTATTTCACGGTCAACTATAAATGGTCTCGATCCCAACTCTGATCTCACCGAGCTGATGGTGGCCTCCTTGTCACCGAGCTCCTGTTTGTGTCTTGCCATCATGTCTTTGATCTCCAGCTCCTTCATGATCTTCTCCTTCTCCAGATCCGAGTACTGCTCCTCAGCGATAGAGCGAGCAAGCTGCTCAGAGTCCGCCTTGGTCAAACTGGCTTCCAGCTGCGCTGTCATGGAACTCCTGTGGAGGCGAGGGGAAGGAACTGTTGTTACTATTTTATTAAACTGGATACATCTTTTAACTGCAAAATCTCTGCTGTTATTATGCCAGTCAGAAGTAGACTGCCTATAGTGTGGACAAACATTACGTTTTGAATGACCTTCTTTGTCAATGCACGATTGTCCAAGCGAGAGTTACACTGATTCATAATAATAATCTTTGGCTGCAGTGCATCTGGGGACACTGCTAATCTGGTTCACTCATTCAATCAAAGGTCAAGTCCTCCATTTTGGCTGTGAGATGAATTCACAGAGGGCAAATAACACTAAACTGGAAAGTCTGTTACATTCTTTAAAAAAGAAGATAAATGTTCTATTCGTAGTGTTATCCTGTGGATGCTTCACTGCCACTGACATTTAACTACAAAACCTCAACATATGAGTTTTTAGTATTGCATTTCATGCTTCCATTTTATGCACCTTAACACCTTGTTTGAGTTACATGCTTTATACTTTTATTTTGTATCATTTAATACGTTTTAACTTTGCATGTCTTATGTTGGATTACATCTGTATTTTTTGTTTTGGTTCTTGTTTTGTTAATAAGTGTTTTATGTGTATCATGTTTAAAACACAACAGAAATATCAGGTTACTTTAGTGCTGCGGTGCCTCTATTTATAGTGTTTAGACTGGTTACCTCTCCTCCTGATATTCTGCCAGTCGCTGCTGCACCTCTTTGTACAGCTTGTTCCTCTCATCACGCTCGTCCTTCAGCTCACGGATCTGCGTCTTGTAAAGAGTCTTGGCAGGAAAACAGTTGGAAATTCAGTTAATTTCATATCACAGATATGGAGGCTCATATCTTCCCATTCAAGCCCCATATTGTAGATTGATTTAGATTTTTGTTTGCTAGTCTGACAATATTAAGTCATCTATGCTGAGTGGAATATAATAATGGCTGCCACTACTGCTTGTAAACAAGGTGTACAAAAGAAGGAAAACGGATGGTTAGAATTACTGTGAAATACTGCTCAGCCTCCAGTTGGTCTTTCAGTTCCTTCAGCTGGCCACCCACCTCCTGCTTCTCCCTGGAACAGGACCAAAAATCTGTCAATCCCTGCTGCTGGCCAACTAATCACCAGAGCCAAAGCACTTTCCTCAAACCAGATACTGTAGGATGAATGAGATTCTCCACCGCGATTTGCCAACAGTATTACAACAAACTCTATAGGTTCAATATGCATTACTGAATGCTCATTATGTCATTATGTGTGTTTGACCTGCGTAGCTCCTGGTTCTGTTTCTCCAGGACCTGCTTCATGTCAAGCAGGTGGTTGAGCTCCTGTTTGAGCTGTTTCTCTGAGGAGAGGAGCACTGACACCTGCTGGTTCTGCATCTTCAGATCGCTCTGGCTCATGCTCCGCTTGTGGATCTCCTGCTCTAGACGCACGCTCAGGCTTTTTACCTGCGACACACACACACACACACACACACACACACACACACACACACACACACACACACACACACACACACACACACACACACACACACACACACACACATTAGTGGTGGCACTAATTGATAGTTTTGGGTAACAATTCAAACTGCAGAACAAAAAATTAGGGCTACAAGTAATGATTAATTTCATTATTTTGATTACTTTATATAATTACTATCAAATTGTTGGTCTATAAAAAGTCTAAAAATAAGGCCAAAATGCCCATCACAAGCTTCAGGAGCTCAAGGTGTCATTTTCCCATTGCTTACTTTGTCCAAACATCAGTCATGATAAGAGGAAAGTGTGATAAGGAAAAGCTGCATAACAGTAGACAATTACATTTTTATTTGATAAGAATTACTTCAAACAATTCAATTGAGTATTAAAAATTGTCATCATTTTCTATCAAGCCAAATTACTGATAAAGATGTAAGACGCACCTCTTCAGACATTTTCTCCTTTTGTGCCTGCAGCTCCTCCAGTTTGTGCTGCGCCTGCTTGTAGTCACAGTCCAGCATGGAGTGGTCCTTCTGTTGTTGCAGCAGCTTTCCCTCCAACTGCAGCTTCAAGCTGCGCTCCTCCTGCAGGGTGCATTCCATCTCTGGACCAAACAAAAAGTCCCGGAGGGTCATTTACCCTGCACTTAATACAACAGTATTGATAAAACAACTTCTGCTTTTGGTTGAGCACCAGATAAATGACAAGAGCAAATTATCATTTTCTGTCAAGGTCTACTCCATCAAGCAGCCCTTCATCTTTTTCAAGTAATGTTTCATTTTCTTTTCCTGCCTTCATGAATAAGTAAAGTCACTTTTCGTCATAATTAATAATACTTGTGCTCGTTTGTGTTTTTATTTCAATATTTGTGTTAAGTGAGCTACAATTTAAACTACTGAACATATGTTGATGCATTTCATCCATCCTGCAATCATCTTTCACATACTTTTTAAGGCCTCAGACTTCTCCTCGATGGACTGGTGGATATTGTTTTTATCTGCCAGCTTGGCTTTGGTGGCTTTGTGTTCTGCCTCCTCCTGCTCCAGACTCTGTTGGAGCGACTTCAGCTTGAACGTCAAGTCAATCTCTTGGTTGCTCTTCTCCTATAGAATCAAAGGGGATATTAGGTTTTCTAATGGCATTCATTCATTACATAGGGATGTTTCACCTTGACTTGATAAACTTATTGCATGGAAACAGTCAAAGGTACATTTTCAAAATGCTGGAGAACAATGTCAACGTAATCTAGAAATGTCAAACTGAAGTTCTCAGGGGGAACATTTCCTGGGCTAGCCTTAACTCTCAATTAACAATAGAAATTAGCCATTAGAAATAACAGCCAACCTTCTCGAGGTCATTGAGCTTCTCATGTAGCAGCTTCTTTTCAGACTGGACCTTGGAGAGAGATGACTTCACGTCTTTCACCTCTTCTTCCAGGCCAGAGATACGTCCTGAGGTGTGTGTGAGTGATGGTAACAGGGAAAAGGAAATAATAACAAAGAAATTATAGAAGGAATATAGGAGGAGATTTAGTGCAGTGGTTGCAAACACTACAAGAAAATGCACCTGAACTGTTCAGTTTCAAACAGATATGACCCTGGGTGAGACATTACATAATGCTCCTGCACACGTTCAATATACGGAAAACAACACACTAAATGTTTATTTCCCCTTTAACCAACTCCACCTACATGGAGAGTTTTACCAGGG
Source organism: Sander lucioperca (assembly GCF_008315115.2). Lineage (NCBI taxonomy): Eukaryota > Metazoa > Chordata > Actinopteri > Perciformes > Percidae > Sander > Sander lucioperca. The sequence continues at coordinate 12,487,736 of NC_050191.1, forward strand.
GAAAAAAGCATGAGGCATCGCAGCAAACAGGCAGCACTTTTGTTTCGATACGTCCCCTCTGACCTCAGAGACTGGCCTCTCTGCAAAGACTGAGCACGTTTCAGTTTCCAAACAGCATCTCACAAGAGGTGCTGGCTCTGGTCTGGCTTTGGCTTTCACAGCCTCTTGCTTCACTCTCAGCCTTTTGAACAGATGTTTCCACCTATGATCTGATATTTCCCAAAGCCTGGTCCAGAAAAACAATTCACATCTAATAACCATGTCCAGCCTCCAGTTTCAAGTTGAGGTACGCCTTTTTCCTGCTACTGAGGAGATGTTTACTGAATGGGATCGCAGTTTGATGACCTGCAGTTATGGCAGTGAACCTTTTTTGGTTGGTACATTCCAACATTGCTAACCTTATAACATTTTAATAGACACATTCAAGTTTGGAATATAAAAGGCTTGTGAAAAATGGTTGGCTGGTTGTTAAGGTGTTGATTATTGAAGAAAAATGTAACAACCAAACCTCAACAGTGTTTTTCTTCTGCTTATTTTTCACTTCCAACCACTGTGTAGGCTATGTGTAGAAACAGACTATTAAAGTGAGACTTATATCTTGATTTTGACATCTTACGTATTTTTTGGTAACATTTGCCACCAGCAGCTACTGTGGGAGTTTAAGGAATAAAGTTTAGCATTTAGCTAAATGCTAAGCTAATGTAACAGCAGTGCAATGAGAGAAGTCATAAAGTCAGCCAACTGACTCCTTTTTTGTCTGTTATACAGCAAAGTTTCTCTAAAGTTTGCAAACATTAGCCACCATACACTACTGGTCATACCAGACCAAATAAAGCTGTAGCAACAAAACCTCTGACTGTAATTAACAGTGTGTTTTCTTGCTTATAAATTCCACTTTTAATTTGGAAAATGAAAAATAACACATTTATTCCCTCAAAGGTTACATAGTCTTGCTTTTAAACTAAGTGGAACTACTTCTTTCAATGCATATTCAGAGTGTAATAGACAGCCAGGCCTCACCCTGCAGGTCAGTAATAGTTTCTGTCCCGAGGTTGCGGTGTCTTCTCTCCTCCTCCAGCTCGGCCTGCAGCCCCATCAGCCGCTTCTCCAGCTCCATCTTGCTGTTTTCAAGCTGGCTGCACTTTTCCTGCATCTCCCTGAGGCTGACCTCCAGGCTCTCAGCCTGTTTCTGCGCCTCTGCCTGACTCTTCTTCAGCCGCGCTGCCGCCTCCTGCTCAGCCTGCAGCACGGCGTTGGCCTCCTCGAGCTACACATGAGAAACAGACAGGATGAAGCTTTTCCCTGCAGGCTGAACTGGGTCAGCGCAGCAGCAAGATTAAAAGGGGGTTTAATGAGGGAAAGGCAGAGGAATAATGAAAACGACAGTCACAGTTGCTTGCTTGAATATAGATTATTAAATTAGCATGTTTGATTTACATAAGTATGAATGCTACAGTGAAGCATTATAAAAAAAGTTAGGCAGAGTTAAAAATGTCCCCCTTACTTGTCTCTGCAGCTGGATGTTGTTCTCATTGGAGATCTGGGAATTCTGGTTCTTCTTTCTAAGATCCTCTAGCTGGTCCCTCAGGTTGTTCACTTAAGACACAGACAAATGAAAGAGTTAATGCTTTATGTGACATAACACATTCAGTGGACCCTTGAAATACCACGATCCACCCACTAATAGCCAGCATATATACAACCATATAGAATATATACTGTGATGATATTAACAGATATCCTTATGGTTCATTTCAATATTTAATGAGTTTAACAGCCCGACATTTACTTGCAAAATTTTTGCAAGTAAAATATATGAAAATGAGAACAACTGAAGAACTATACTATCGGCATGACATGACATTTAACGTCTTAGAAATGCATTTTTTGGATCTTATTCAGGAGTTTCACGCCCCAATGTTTATATAGGTGCTCACATTCGTTCTCCAGGCTGCGTTTTCTGTCAGTTTCAATCTCCACCTTGCGGAGGTTCTCGGTGCTCTGGTGCTGCAGCAGAGCTCTCTCTCTCTCCAGCTGCCTCAGTGAGGCCTCGACTTTCTGCCTGCTACTCATCTAATCAGAGAGGAAATAACAAAGAATGTGAGTGGAATGAACTACCTACTTTATCACATCAGCTACATGGTTGAAATAGCATCCATCCATTCTTACCTCCTTGTCTAATTCTTTGACCAGCTTGTCTAAACGGTTGTTGGCAATTCTAGGGGAAAAGAACAGTTTTATTGCACAAATCATTGAATTAAGAGGACCTTGGACACCAGATCATCCACTGATTATTCCTTTAAGCTACTTTACTGATGAAACATGTTGGAAGTGATTTTCTTTTCCCTTCTTTTAAACATCTACCATTATCAGAAACTCATGGATGGCATGGACTCAGGGATGTCACATGGACACAGGAATTTCCTTCTTTATACACAGCACACAACATGAAACATGGAATACTTTATCATGAAAGAAAACTTAACAAAAAGTTTTTTTTTCACTTTATGAAGTTTTTTAACATTAGTATGAGTTCCCCTAGCCTGCCTATGGTCCCCCAGTGGCTAGAAATGGTGATAGGTGTAAACCGAGCCCTGGGTATCCTGCTCTGCCTTTGATTAAATGAAAGCTCAGGTAGGCCAATCTGGAATCTTCCCTTTATGACGTCATAAGGGGAAAGGTTACCTCCCCTTTCTCTGCTTTGCCTGCCCAGAGAATTTGGCCTGCCCATGAGAAAGAGAGAGACATCATGGCTTGCAAACAAGTGAAGCATGGCAGTTGGTCAAGGCCACACCCCCACCCTCCACCGTGTCCCACCTCTCTCCTCCTCAATAGCATTTAAAGCTACAGACACAGAAATGGCACGTCCTAAGGAAAGCTCATTGTGGGACTGGCTCTAGTGGCTGTAATTCTGCACCAAGGCTGAATTTCGGGAAAGAGACTTCAGATACAGTATTAGGGGACGACTGAGGCCTATATAAAAGCATCCAAAAAGCAGCATGTCATAGGACCTTTAAGTAAATAGTTACATATTTAAGAAAAAAAAGTGACATAAATGGTGCTCAGCTCTGTTTGTGTTACTTGTCCAGACATACTTGCACTTGTGCTCCAGCTCATCTTTGGCCTGCATCTCATGGTCGACCTGCTCCTCCAGCTGATGAAGCTTTTTCTGCAGCTGCTCAGACAGATGACCAGAAAAGAAATAAAATGCTATTACCCAATAGTCATTTCCATCTTTTTCTATTCTCTCTATATCTCTCCTCTGTTACTATAATAGTAAGACCACATGCAAAAAACGCCTACCTCTTTCTTACTGTCCGAGCAATAATCCTTATCCTGAGAGTGTTCTTTACTGTCCTCTGAATCCTCCACAGAGCAGTTGTTATTTCCCTTCAGCAGCCTGACAGAAAAAGAAGGGACAGATGAGAGCAATGAGTCTGTTAGTGAGTTTACCTGGACAACATCCAACACTATCCATGTGTCCAACTTTCTGCAACCAAGTGACGTATTCTACCCTAACCAGATCCATAATGCCAACTGGGTGGTCAAGGGGATGCTGAATGTTCACCAAGACACAAGTCACATTTATTGCATTATCAGAACTGCTCAGAAATCACTTATACTTAAGACCCATAACCTCATGCATGGAGCACAAAACTGTGGTGCTGGGGGAAAAAGGCCTGAGGATCTTCCAGGCTTCTTCTTACATCTGGATGGGTTTACATTCGGAGAAACCCAAAGCCACACTATCTGTCGCCAACTGTTAACCAACATGGTGGTGGACTTGACTCGTAATGGTGGGCAACTATCTCTGGGAGTCATTACATGGCTGCATAATAACCAAGAAATTGGAAGGAAGTTTATGATCATTTTAAGTCAATTCTTGCCCTTAAATTGATGTTCTCGCATGGTGTTCGTCATTTTAACAAATTGAAAATGCGAACATACAGTACATACTGCTAAGACATTTAAGATGATTTTAGAAAGGTTGTACCCTAACATGCACAGTTAAGGATGAAGTCTGAAATCAAAGGAAGGCTGGTCTAAGGCCATTCATTACCTGCTCAATATTCATGTATTATCAGGGATTTCGGTTACCACCTGTATACACTCGTAAACTAGATTGATAGTCATCTACTGGCTATTGGCATTGTTTCGGCATTGTTTCGTCCTTGACTCTATTTTAGTCAGATCAATGTAAAAGATAAATTGATTAGACACAATCAGCTGAACCTTCAGCTTCATGAGTATAAGCAACAACATACCTTCAGGTTAAAACATTGTTGGTCAAAGCACCATAAGATCATAAATCCAACATGTTTTTTACTACTTCTCCTACCGATCAAGACCAGGGGTTTAAAAACTAGACTCCATCACAAGCAAAGAGGGCATTTGAAAGGGGCTGTCAGAACAAGGCAGCAGTGTGGAGCTCGAACAGGCATACAGTGTCTGACTGGTGTGAGGCTGTATTAAAAGGTATGGGTGTCAAGCTGTCTTTTTCTACCTCTTGCATTTTAAGCACAGCGCTGTCATAGAAACACACAGCTCTTGTGAAAGTTCCCACACATGAGTGCTACATTTTATTCCCAGTATCGTTACCAAAACTACATTAACACAAATGTGAGGCCAGCAAACACTAATCCAGTCAACACTTCTTTGCACAACAGCAGAGACGAAGCGTAATATTCAAAGAAGACATCCGAATAAAACACTTACTGGTCCTCCTTGAAGTAAGTGAAGCCGACGAAAGGTAGTTGGTTGCCCACAAAGGCCTTGGGTGGAGAAAAGGTCTCAGCAGCTCCTTTATCATCCTCTATGTCATCAAAGTTACTGGTGTCTATGTCGCCGTTCAGCTCAGGCACAACTGGAGCAACAGCTGGAAACAGAGACAGTCATGGAGCAAAAGGGGGAGAGGAGGAGGTGCAAAACAAGAGGGGTTGAGAGGGGTCGAGAAAAGAGAATGATGATGCTTAACATAAAGACTATCAAATATTAAAACCTGGTGCTGCAGGTATTTAAACGTATATCTTCAACAAACTCTTAAAAATTCTTTTTTTAGGTGTGTTCCGGAGTAAATTCTATGCCAACTTTGGCACTGCTTCTAGTAGGAGTAAGCACTCTGCAGGTTGGCGTGAGGCTGACACCACTCCTTTTCCCATACAGTGCTCGCTTTGTGCCCCACACACGGTGCCTTTCACAAGCCCAAATGCCTGCTCCAGGCGTGCTTTAAAAGTCTGCACAACACAACAGGCAGACAAGAATGTGTCAGAGGGCCAATCAGATAAAACTAAGCTAGTCCTTAAACCTATAAATAGTTCCTAATTAAGAAAAAAAAGCAGCCGTTAAGGATCGAGTTCCTCAGACCAGTGCAACTCTGGCTCTAAGCAAAGAGCTCATTACTGTTAGGTCAAGTCACAACCCTCAGCGTGACAAGTGTGACCCAAAGATGGTGGAGAAAATACATGGAGAGATCAAGCAGAAGAATGAAACAAATGAGGGGAAATAAAAAAGAGGGGGCAGAAAAAAGGCAAAATGTGGCCAGACAGAAAGAGACACAGGCCACTCCATGGAGGCCCTTGTGGCACGACTTCCCAGAATGCTCTCTGATAGCGGGCTGGTAATGACAGGCAGCCGTGGCCACAGTGAGAGTGAGAGAGCGGGAGCAACCCTCCAAACTAGAGCGCCCCTCTCATTAGATCAGTCCACACAGGCCGCACAGCCTGCCCCGCCCGCCCACTACGGGGGGTGCTGCCTCCCATCCCATCCATCCATCCATCCATACATCCATGGGGCTGGCTTCTTTTCATCAACATCCCAATTCTTAATAAGCTTGATAATCATGAAGGCAACTGGGAGAATCTTCAGCAGAGTCCAGACATAGACAATAACCCTCCTGAGTCATGGCCACACTTAGCAGTCCTTAAACAGACACAGAGGGCTGGGAGGTACATGCAGCTCTGCGGGATGCCAGAATTGGAGCAGAGTCAAGTTTTGTGTGTGTGTGTGTGTGTGTGTGTGTGTGTGTGTGTGTGTGTGAGAGAGAGAGAGAGAGAGAGAGAGACTGGACATGCAAGTGCAAACATGAAGAGAGCTGAGCAGCACAGCCGTGGCACAGTAGTGGTTTTATGTTTCCAGACTGCCAGTCTGAAGTTCAGTCCGAAGTTCTGTCTGTTGTCTTAACCAGAGCCAGGTGAAGCAGAGAGACGAAGAGGCAAAGAGAAAGAGCCTGCATGTGATTATATACAGACACAGAGGTCCTGTTCATACTCATGCTCATACTAATAAATCCCTTTCCTTATTTCCTTCCTTCCTAAGCGATGCTAAATCTGATACAACTGTATAAGGGGAGATTAAACCCGGACTCCTTACAGGTAGTCCATGTGCAATGATCAAATTTTAATTTAAAAGAATAAAGTATGAGCTTAATAACGCAACAACCAATGGGTGTCATAACTATTTTACAAAGCTTAGAATATTTTTCACTATTTAAGGTGATTTAAGGTGTTCTTTTTGCTCCTATCTTTCTTTTTTCTTTGTAATACATCTATAAGAAACTCATTCAAAATGTGTATATATATATACTCTCTTTTTAACCCAAGATGTTTAATATGGTTTTATATGATTTTTGATTTTGCATTAGGGATTTTATGTTTTTTTTTCTCTTTGTCTGCAGTGTCAAATTGTAAATATAAATGAAACCATAAAGAAAATAAAATAAAATATTTATATTCATTAAAGAAATCTTTGTTTTTGTTCTTGGATAATGTACCATCATTTAATTCTTACATCAAATAGCAATTATTATTTCTTTGCTGATTTACCAAGTGATAATGTAATAATGTAATGTAACTCCATATATCACATATGACTTATTCTTTAAGTTATGTAATTAGCCAATACTATTATTATTATTATTATTATTATTAATATTATTATTATTATTATATTGTCCATTGCAAAGGCCAGTTAATGTAATAATCTAAATATATTATAGCAGTTGTCACATCTTGGACTCAGCTAAATGGAAATTTCATAGTCAGTGACACAACATGCCTCTATTTGGGGAGACTTTCATTAAAACAACCTTTCAGTTTCCTCAGTGTGTGTATTGCTAGTACAGTTACTATCTCTTATAGAAATATGTAGGTTTTTTTCTCAATTCTCTCTATTCTTTTCGAGTGGCACCCATATGCAGCTGGTTATCCTGCAGGTTTCGTGCATCATGTGCTCTACACAGCATCCAGTCATATAATGTAAGATATGAGCATATGGAGAGCATGTGTACCATATTTGCAGGCTTAATGGCTCAGGCGGATGGAAATACACTTTGAACTGAAAGTCTGAAAGAAGCAGCTCTGCAGAGGAATGGGCTGGGGATGATAAGAAATATAAGCAAAAACAGAGGAATGGCAATGTGAGGTAGAAAAAGACACACATTACCAGAGATGGAAAAGAGGAAATCTGCACCTGCATTAGGGAACTTAGAAACATGCACATGCACACACTTACTCTCTCGGATGTTGTCAAAGGTCCACTGATCGTTCTTAAAGAAAGGGTGACACTTGATCTCATCCACTCCAGTGCGTCCCAGACGAACCTTCCTGCATACAGCAACAGACTGTGAGCAGAGCCTGAACACAAAACACACCCCGCTTGTCCCCTACACCCACCATCACCATGTCATCCCAAACACACAGCCTATAGACGAGTGACCACTAGGCCCTGACCACACTGACCAGCATGGAGAGCCACATGACCACTGGTGGACACTGGAACCTCCTCTAACCCAAGATAATGTAGATCCAGGAGGAGAAAGGGAGTGAAGACAGCAGCATCAGAGTGTAGGAGCCAATATCAACAACTCTGACCGACTCAAACACGACTGCTAGAGCTGCCTTCTCTCTCTCTCTCTCTCTCTCTCTCTCTCTCTCTCTCTCTCTCTCTCTCTCTCTCTCTCTCTCTCTCTCTCTCTCTCTCTCTCTCTCTCTCGTCCCCCTTTCCTCCCTCCTCCACCACTGGGTACAGGGCTGGAGGGGTGCGGCAGTTTGGGCTTGCCACGTGTGGGACATTCCAGACCCAGCCAAAAGGAAGAGAGGGCAGGGGAGGGGAGGAAGAGAGAGAGAGTTTTTAAACCCCTGCAAAAAAAAAAAATCTGACATGCAACCAAGCCAGGCTTACAATGGGTCTTGTTTCAATGACCAGAAATATGCAGGAGTGCAAAGTAGAAAGTTACGCCAGAAAAGAATGAGGATAGAGAAATGGAAAGTGGCACTTAAAAAAAGAAGAAATGGGGGAGTGATGAAAAACACATGGAAAAGAAGGGAGGAGAGGTGGTAGTGCTTACAGAAATGATTCAGCAAGACTGGCTGACAGTGACAGAGCATGTTGGTTAAGTGGTGAATGAATGTATTGGTCAGTGTTTAAGATATGTGTGTGTGTGTGTGTGTGTGTGTGTGTGTGTGTGTGTGTGTGTGTGTGTGTGTGTGGGCAGCCGTACACATATGAGATTCTGTCTGTGGTGAGAGAATAGTGAGTGAGAAGGTAAATAAACTGAGTGAGGAAAAATGAAAGGCTGCTCTGTTTTGAAGCAGAAAGGGCCTGTGTTTGAGCCCTCTTGGGGGCGGGTTTACTAATGTAAACAGGAAGTGGTTGCTTCCAGGGGGATGGGCCACTAACCAAGTACATGACCCACACAGTCATGTAACTTTTTTACCTTTAAAACTAATAATATGTTATTAAATGGCACTATTTGTATTTAGATGGTAGCTGGGATCAACACAACCGCACACTCACGTTTGGATCCACTGATATTGTTTTTAGCAAACTAATTTAATACAAAATATTAGTTTTATTAAAGGATATGTATAGGCTGTGATAGGTGGTGATAAATTGGTGATATACTATATTCCCCTTTCCAAACAATGTAATTAAATTGCTCAAAAGTCCAACAATCACTTACACAAATAGTAGAGTAGACAAAGAAAATCTAAGTGTGTATGCACATGTCAGGCAGCCAGAAATTGTGAAGTGCTCTGAATTCTTGTTAAAGCACAAGTGTTAAGTGTTTATGATTTAGAGTTCCATGTGCGAACCTGTCAGTAAGAAAGGCACAGATGAGGTCTTTGGCATCCTGAGACATCTCTACATCCTCTGGGAAGATGAGTGTGTTCTTGTGGTTCATGATCTTCCCATAAGTCCCAACCAGGGATTCAGCATAGAAGGGAGTTTCACCTGTGAAAAAATAAGTAGTTTTGTACAATGATTGATTTTTAGGATGGACATGTTTAGGTTGCCAAACAGCACAAAAATGAACATGATGTACTCTATATGGTAGGTCACTTACCGACCAGCAACTCATAGATAAAGACTCCTACAGACCACCAGTCGCACTCCCGGCCGTAGTAACCGGCACCATCCTGAGACTGAAGCACCTCAGGGGAAATGTAGTCTGGTGTGCCTACAGCAGTTTCACAGTGCACCATGCCTGTCTGCAAACAGAAATACACAATATTTACTGTAGAGAGAAAGCAAGAATGGAATAGCAGTGATTGTAAAAGGTTGGTAGAGTTACAGTAGGGCATAAGGCCCAATAAATAAGACATATTCACACAGAAATATGTAATGCAGGTGCCAAAGGAAAATTACTATTTTTCATGAAAAAACTTGTCTTGAATAAAATACTTCTGAAATTTGATCAATACTCCAGATATTCTGAGACAAATGGTGTGATCTCTACTGGATTGTTTATATGATACTTTCTGTCTCTGGGAGTTTCAGAGAGTTCAAATGTGTGGAGCCACTAGTTGAACCAGCTATTTAGAAATTGCTGTGGTAAAAACAAAAAAGGTAGAAAAACACTTCCTGACTCCCACCAGAGGCGGGACCACTGCTGTACTCTAGATTGGTTTGTTTAGCACAATAACTCATGGGGCCTTTTCAAAACAACCTGATGCAATAGATACACTGCAATCTGAACACTTGGTGGTGCACTAGGGCACGGAAAAAAGAGCCACTAGTCTCGAGAAAGAAAAGTCAATCCACTCTCTATTCAACTGACTATTTTCTTAAAAATTACAGGACTAAAATCTTCAAAAGTTAAAAGGTCCATAGTTCCTAAACTTGATCCCCTATCCAGGCCCAACGCATTTGAAAACAACGACACAACAAAATTAACCTACCGAGTCCATCTTCATGCACGTGCCGAAATCTGCCAGTTTGAGGTGTCCGTGTTGGTCCAGCAGCATGTTGTCAGGTTTGACGTCCCGATGGATGAAGCCCATGGAGTGGATGGCGTTCAACGCCAGCACTACTTCAGCTGTGTAGAAGCGAGCCCACTTCTCAGGTATGTCATAGTTCATGGTGAGCGTGACCAGGTCGCCTCCAGGCATGAACTCCATCACCAAGTAGAGGTGGCGGTCATCTTGGAAAGCACAGCACAGCTAGGAAATGACAAACTCATATGATTGAAGGCCCAACACAGGATGTTAAGCCATTACTTTGGAACAGATTTGACTACAAGGTGTGGTTGTGTTAACGCTGGATGATCTGTCATTAAAAAAACAACAGACAGACATAGTGCACAATAAGTAGAGCTGGGGGGAAAAAATCCCTATAATATATTGTAATAATATATTGTGATAATGAATTTATCATTTAGGTTATCCTATATGCTTTGCTTATCATTATATATGTTTAATGTTTAACGACGCATTTCAGTTAAATTATAAATATATATTATAAATTAATGTGCATTTTCTAAGTTCATTTAAGCAAATTATTTCGAAAGTGTTTCCTAAATTACTTTATCACACTTTACTTTAAAATATGACATACCCGCTTGGTGTTTATATTAGACATAACAAAGCCAGACTCATTCTACTGGAATTCCTATTTATGGTTCTGTAGAAATCATATGTGGTTACACTATTTATATATCATAGCTGCAATCATTTGTGTTGTGCATTTTGTGTATTGGTTTTTGTTTATCTTGTGTATATCACAGTTGTAAAAGCTGAAACATTCCTACCCATGTTTTCTGGAGATGCGCTAAACTAGAAGCCTTTTTGGAATTATGTTTAAATGTTCAATCCTTCCACTATGTTGCATATTGTGTGTTTTTCAATAGAATTAAACAGTATACAGTATGTGCACACCTGGACGACCCAAGGACTGTTGGAAAAGGCCATGATGTGCCTCTCCTCCCAGAAGAAGGCAGAGTCTGACCGCTTGATCATCTCAAACTTGCTGAGCTGCTTCATGGCGTAAACCTTCCGAGAGGCCTTGTGACGGACCTGCAGCAGAGGAGGGCAAGGCAAAAGATGGAGACGTTGGTATGCAAACAGTGATAACTGTGCAAGGTCAATAATAAAAGATAGTAAGAATGTCAAAATGACCAAGATAACATGACAAAAAGAGAGAGACAGAAAGGGGAAGCCATAATTGTAGGCCCACGCCCATAGAAAGACATGCTTACACAAGATTTCAAGCACAAACACACCAAGCATCCCATCCACACCCCCACACCAGAATTCACACTGCCCTCCCACACACTGAGCCTGTCCAGACTTGTTTCTACCACAAGATGCTCAGCAGAGACCAGATTCAAGCTTCCATCCGCACAAGAAACAGACATCTGGAAAAACCAGGTGTTTTGAAGGAATTTCTGCTTGCCTTAATTACTTGTTTAAACTTAAAGTTGGCCATGATGAGAAGAAATGTGCCAATTATATTTGAAACCACAAAAAGAAGTTGCAGATGTTACATATTTTACATTTTGATAGATTCACAGATTGTTGCCCCCTCTAGTGGTTCATGCTTCTGATATTTTTGTGCCGAAACTGCTGTATTCAGCAGCCTCTGGAGAAACTCTCCTATTCCATCTCCCTTTATGTCAAACTGCACTGCTGCAGCATTAATTAAAAAAAATAAATAACACACTTTATTCATCAACTCTGCCAGAAACATCTCACCAGCTTCACTTCTCCATAGGCTCCTCTCCCGATCAACTTCACTTTTTCAAAGTCGTCAGGCTTCACCTGCAGTTCTCGCAGCTGACTCGCTGCCTTTTCATCTGTGGGACGGACAGATACGTTACCATAGCAACACCACACACAGGTCAAGCTCCAACCATTTAGGGTCAAAGAAACAGGTGAGTAATTAACTGCTGGATCAGAGAGGTCAGTGAGAGTACAAATGTTGTACAGGGCCAGGAATGTACATCAACTGGCCACAGTGAAAGTTAACTAAAAGTTATGTGAATGTGAAACTTTTGTAGGTTTTAGAAGAAGACAGTTTATTAGTATTGTGGGTTTTTTAGCCACAGGTTGGTCTAATATATTCATTTTAATCTTTGTATATGGCCTCAAGTATAAAACAAATATAAAGAGCTAAAGACTTCACAAAGAAAGTATACAGAAGTGATACATATCTAATTTCCAGTGATATTCTGGTTGTAAAAGTTATCAGGGCAAAATCGCATTTGATTTGAATACACAAATCAGACTATGGAGGTGCTTATTCATATATTTATATCATATATTATATCTTTTGTGACCTTTTGCTGAAACAATGACTGTATACAGTGTCTCCAAAATGTGGCCTGTAGAAGAAGGATAACAATTTTCTTTCAAGGTACCGAAAGTTCCACTGTACATATGGTTGTGCAATAACAAACAAGCATCATACTCATGACAGAGTGCTCTGGCTTGTATTTACCTACTTTATAGGTATTTTTTAAGCTAAGCGAGAATATTGGTCTTCACCAAACACACTGTAGCTCTTACATCGGCTCAGAAAGGCCTCAATGTTTTTGTTTTTCCGCAGAGCAGGATAGTTCAAATCATGAGCCAGCGCGTTCATGGAATCCTAAAAAGATAGAAAAGACAAAATATTCAATCAACCTTTGAAAACAAATGAATGGACAGGAACACAATCAAAACATATTTAACTTGTAGGTTTAAGAACTGTATCTAATAACAATTTTGCCTCCTAAACTAACCACTACATTAGAAAAACAAATTGGGAGCATTATTGCTTGGGTTTTGTTGAATGTTTCACTAACAAATAGAAACACATGAAAATATAGTCATGTTTTAAAGATTATTGAAAGTTTTGTCTATGTTGGGAAGGAAGGAAGAAATATTTTTTTTACGATTCTCTCGTTAATCTGTCAGGACAAGTCTTGTAATTCTTGACAACCCTGACCTTCTGCTGGCTGATAAAAGAATGATGAAGGAAGGCAGGAAGGAAGGAAAGAATTAGGTTCTTGTGAGCTGTGTGCTCGTAAATGCAACATTACAGGAAGATAAAATGACACTGCTAATGTGCAGCTTAACAAAACAATGACCAGAGGTCAAGGGAGTTTGGATCGTAAAGACATAACAAGTTAAACAACAATAACGAGTCACGAAGATGCTGTTACAGCCCCCTGCCCAAACACCCGCTCCATCCAAACAAACACAAACCCTCCAAATGGCTTAACACAGAGGGGCAGTGGCAACATCAGACTGAAAGCCAGGACCTCAGTAGCGTCATCAGTTCTTAAATCAGCGGTGTTGAGATTCAGTTTTCAAACTGTCTCTGTGATCCAAACGCATGAGGCTGGCAGGGCAGTTGGGCAGGTGGTTGGGGGTTTTGTAGGACCCTCTGTTCCCCAGAAACAAGGGTCAAGTGGAGTCATGCACTCTGTGTGTGTGTGTGTGTGTGTGTGTGTGTGTGTGTGTGTGTGTGTGTGTGTGTGTGTGTGTGTGTGTAGGGTAGGGTGGTTGAGCCACAGTGGTGTCTATCGGTCTGTTTGTTCAGGGATATGTGAGTGGGTGGGCAGGGGCAGGTGGAACAATTCTGCACCTTTAAATAGAAGCGGTGCAGAGAGATCTCCCCCAGCGCAGACGGGTGGAAATAGACCGAAAGGCTCAGAAGCTATTGTGGGACAAACAGCTTATGGGACTGGATTCATGGTTGAGCACTCAAGGATCTATGATCATTTTACAGTGTGTTGTAACAACCATGGTTACTGCAGTAGAGAGGGAACTCAACAGTGCGAGAATTGTTAAACTCTATGTACATATGCAAATATAATCTAATTTTAGCAGATTCAAATGTGTGTATAGTCTCTGGAAATGCGGGACTAAAATCTTTTTTGGCTGTTTTACATCCTTGTATGTTAAACTAGTTTTTAAACATAAAGGTTGACCTGGAATAGAAAATAGCAGAACAGTCTGGAAATGTGCAAAGAGTTAGAAACGACATTGTTAACTAGGATCGGGGTTCAGTATCTAAATCCAGTATTAAATCTGTCCGTCATGAATTTCAAGTACCAAAACACAGTAAAGTCATATCTAAAACTCAAGTTTTGCCAGATAGTTAAAAGGTACCGTGAGGAATCGTTTTTTTTTAGCACTATAGAGTAATGTTTTATAAGTGGGTCAGAAGGACTTACTACATGCACACACGTGTGAGGATGCGGGCAACACCAAACACTGCTGCATCAACAGTTGTTGGCAGTGATGCCAAAAGATACGCAGTGAGGAAGAAGACTGCTAGCAAGTCAACATGGATTTAAACCTTGCACCATTTAAGACGTCTAAAAAAATATCAGCTTTGCAAATGTTTTATACTTAAAAGGTTTGTCAAATCTCAAAAGACACAAACAATACATATAGGTGAGATACACTAAATGTAAACTTATGTTTGACAAGAAAACTCCACAGGGCACTTTTAACACATTATGTAATTTCATTAAAGGGCTACCTTTTGTACATTTCTCTTTACTAATAAAAAAAGAAAATATTAAAGATTTAATGAGATATTTTTTCTGGCTATTCACTTTAAGTGTGCCAATTGATAAACATAGGATTTTGTAAATGTATCATACTGTAAAGTATGGGTATTGACAAAACTCAAATTTGGAGTTAGCCAACGACTACTGGAGCTTCCCTTTCAATCTTTTCTTGGAGGAGTTTTAGAGGAGTCTTCCGGAGAGTTTGTTGGTACAAGAATAGTCTCGCATTGCCAGACCTTCCTTCACAGCGCTGTGGAGGAGGGTCTGGCTAGTCCACACAGCATTCTGGGATGGGAGAAAAACATGCTCTGGTTTATTGGCATTTCTTTAAACCAATCACAATCGTCTTGAGTGCCGGACGGAGCCACGGTGCCGCTGCAAAATAGCCTCAGGAAGGAACTTGTTTTGGTGGAACATGTGTACGTTCAAAGGTTGTTTTAGTCGTGTAACAGAAAACTCGATTTTGGACAGATAGTCTAGCTAGCTGTCTGGATTTACCCTGCAGAGATCTGAGGAGCAGTTAACCATAGTCCTCATATACATCGACCAGAGTTTAAAATTACAACACAAAGAAAGAGGAAGGTGAGGGACATCGGGCAGAAAAGAGTGACATCCAGCAGAACTTCTGGCGGCACCGGAGCAACCCTGGAAGTGGAACGTCGTGGATATAGACTAGTACAAGAATGATCTGCATCTTGACAAGTAGGACAAGGGGGTGACTGTGAATTGCCAGAGTAGGTGAAAGCCACCAAGACCAGAGATGGTGCAGTTTATTTCAATTAACAAGGGGTTAACGTCAACGTAAAATTGGATTACACTAAAAAAGGAGGCCTCATGATATCGTCATGATAGTTTGTGAGTTATCCTGTGATTCCCTCCTCCATTTACAGTTATAACACGTTATGTTGTAGTGGGAAGGTTTTCGAATTTTAAAATCTCTCACCCCCTTATTGAGCCTCAGACCAGCTACAGCCGAAGACAATTCTGGTTTGCTTATCACTTCTGGAATCTGGACAAATCTGAACAGGATCCTGTTTAGGCTTGGTTGTGTGTCCTCAGACAACAGCTCCCACCTACTCCACTGTGAGCTGATTCTGCCTGAGCACAGTCAGCAGCAACGGAGAGGTTCTCAGAATCAAAATGTAAACTGTGTCCTGCCTTTACAGACCAGGTCCCCACCAATCCAAAGGAAAGAAATACACAATACAGAATTATATATCAAAAACAGCTTATCTTCTAAAAAGCTTCATCCAAATCCCTTCTTCCGCAGATTTAAAAAAAAAAATGCTTCAAAAAACATCCGCTGTGCAAACACAACAAAAATCATTGTGGACAAACAGGAAATAGTGACGTGAGGTCACGGCAGGTTAACTCCAGCTCAATTCCAGCTCAATTCCAGGAAGTGACTTTAGCTTCCTGCGTGGTAGCTCCCTGTATTAAGTAGCCCGGTGGCCATAGTTATGTCCACTAAAGAGCTGCTTGGAACCAGACGCAGATGACTGTAGAGATAACACTGAGAATAACGACTGGTGAGGTTTGGATGGACAGTCGACGTGGGTTTAAATTGACTCATTTTACTTTGTTGTCTGATTATGTCATTGCATGACATTAATTGGGTCTGCCCTGGCTTTACACTGGACTTGTGATTCATCAGCACTGAGAATAGGCACGGCTTCCTCCAGAAGGAAATACTGCAGTTGGAAGGGTTGTTTTTTTTGTGGAGACAACCTGCATAGACAACATCAAATCTCCTTTAACTGCCATCTACTCAACAGGTTGACATATTGACCTCGCCAATGATCTTCCCTGTTTCAAATAGCACCAGGATAACCGGACTGACAACCACGGCTGGCGTTCTGTTAATAACAAACCTGCATTTAGCAGCTTAATAACTTAAACAGTAAAGGGATTTTTCTGAACATTTTACCATCAAATTATTTAATTTGCTGAGCGAAAATGTGACCATGTAGAAAAGCATGTTAATTCAGTCTTTACATTTCCTCAGGTGTGTCTGGATTGCCTGAAATCCCTTACCATACTTTGAAATATACAGTGTACAGTGCTGGCTGAAAAAAATAGCTGTGCATTGTGCAAACCTACAAAGTAAGGCGAGTTTTGGGCTGTGGCCTGTCGGGAGGTCCTGTCAAGACAGAGGATCCAAAACAAAAGCTGCTCCATATCAGCTCAAAAAAAATTGCTTTTGTTGTCAGAGGTTAGGGCAGAGAAGCTTAACAGTGGCAATAGTTTTATCAACTTTATCGAAGTAGGCTGAGTACATTCTTAAGAGAAGGTCATAGAGAGGGCGTGTCAATTAGAGGCCACACCAAGATACTAATCACAAACAGACAGTGATGGAGTGACAAGAAAAGATGAATGAATTAACTACTCAGATTTTAGGGAGGGCACTACTTGGTTCTTTTGTCTATATCCTTGAATGGCAAGTTTCAGTTTAATACCCCTTCTAAAAAATTATCATATTTGATTATTATAAACAAAATGTCCTATCATATTTTTCCATCATAACTAAAATGAGGATTAAACTGTATTCAACACAGGAAAAGGTGGCAACACAAAGCTTAGGTGGGGTTTCCCTTTGCTGCATCCCTGATTAAAAGCCAAAGTAATGATAAACAAATGGCAACTGAGGTTTTCACAAGCAGTAATCTAATAAAGAGTACTGTCCAGTCACTCACTCATAAAACAGCGATTAGGCTAGTATGTTATTTCTTTAGATTGTGCAACTGTTTTTTAAAATTTGTTTACTCCAGCTGTCGTGATCATGACAGTATGAAAACTCAGAGCACAGCTATGTGTGTGTAACTCATTTGCCTAGCTCTCAGACTAAGTAGTGAGACCTACCTGTATAAGACCTAGAGGGTAAATGCGAACTCACCAGTAGGGTTTCCAAGTTTAGTGCCGACTCTGGGTTCCTTATCAGGGACTCCAGCTTCTTCAACCGGGTTTCCAGTCTGCTCTCCGCTCCGAGCATGATAACAGTGCAGTGTATTCAGGTCAAATGACATGAAACAGAAAAAATTCAAAAACACCTGTGGGCCTGTCTTTCTGTCGCGGTCGAGAGGCGCACTCCGCTACTGCTTGGCTCAGCTCCTCATGTCAGCTCTTCTGTAAACTGCCTCTTGAGTTGCCAGGTTAATTATTTATCCGCTGCCAAAGTACGCTGCCTCACTCTTTTTTTCATTAATATCGCACAACAAAGTGGAAACCAAGCGGACTTTTGAGAGCCGAGTGAAGGCGATCCACTTTCAGGTGAGCCCCGTGTTCTCCCAGGTAGCTACAACAAAATCTGATCCGACAACAACGTATCGGTGCCAACCTGTAGGACAGACCACTGTCGGAAAGCATGACTTCCGGTTCGAACTATCAAACCAAAGCTCTCATCGTTACCCCTCAAAATAAATGCTATGGCTTATAATGTTAGCCAATACGTAAGATAGTAAGGATAGTTAGAATGATAAATAATATAAATATTGAATGTGATTATATTATGATATATAATTCTGTATTTATAATGAAGAAATACTAATTTAAAATGTGTTCATTTTGTAAATAAATACGTTTTTTTTATATAGTTTTAAATATTGTAAACACATTTACATATAGGCCAATGTGCTACAGTTAGGCTTCATATACATACACGTATTCTTATGTAAATAAAAAAAATAATAAGATCATTAAAAGAAAAGTTACTAGCTTTTTGGGACCTTAAGTTGAGAGAAAATGTTCAAGCTAAAAAAAAAGTAGGTTTTTTTTAAGAAAAAATGTTAAAGATCAAACAGAAATAATAAATTAATAAAACACAACACTACCAATTATACAATCTCATTGCTAAGCTTGATTGATGCTTTTATTTTGAAGGCAGTATCTTGCATCCGCTTTTGTGCTAAAGTGTAGGTTACTTGACAAACATGAATCCCCTATCGGTTCCCTCTTTTCTTGTGTACTGATAAGTGTTTGAGGACTTCTGTCCAGCAGTTTTGGGCTCTATCTTACCCCTGGAAAGTTGCCCCACGCTGGGATACCATATGGCCCCCTAACTACCCCCAATCACTGCTCCCAGCGAGCCCTCACCAAGCCGAAATTCCTGCTCTCTTATCTCATTCATCTGTTTTACAGTCACAGCTCAGGGCCTGGACAGACTTTCAGTATTTTAGGAATGCTGATGCGCTGCCTTGCAGACACGCTGGCACTAAAAATAGAAATTTACAGGGACCGCAGTGTGTCAGCACTCCATATTTACTTCCCCAATTCTGGATTATTGTTTTATGCGTATACTTGAAGTCAACTAATACAGGTAGCCTATACATTCAGATTCTACAGCACAACACAATACCAGTTCTTGGGTAAGAATTATATTAACAAAAAAAAAAGACAAAAAAAAAAACACTATAAGGATACAAGTACAAAAGACATAATAATTGAAAAACTGTTAGACCAGACCAGACCACAATGTTATGCTCTTAGAATAACTTTTATTTATTTTACTTTACAAAGAGGTCTCCACCAAAGCTCTCGGTTACTGAATCTATATTCAAATACAGACAACCTGTGAATAATCTATTCAGACATTGGGTTAAATGTTTGACAGGGGAGGTCAGAAAGTACCAATGAATTTCAGGCAAAACAGCAACATCATTTGTGACACAACATTATTTTTTTTGTCCAAAGATTTGATTACCACAAATACTGTATCAGGTCAGAAATGGCAATGATTCAAATGTGCAATAAAACCAACAATGGCAGTCTTTAACAATGTATTTGTTGGCCTCTGGCATCAGAGTAGAGGACCACGTGTTGACACCACAGCTATTTAGAGTGATGTCATCACTGACAAAGTCCCCTGACAAGCCGAGGATGACACTAACATAATGGCATGACCTGTGGTGAAGATGTAGGATGGAATGAGTGGGGAGAAATGTGTCGCTGCTTTAGGGTGCGCACACACGCGCGCACGCACGTGCACACACACACACACACACACACACACACACACACACACACACACACACACACACACACACTGGTAGGCATGTAGTTTTGGAATGATGGCAGGGGTGGGTCACATTTAGAGTTATTCTAGGAGTAGGACATGATGACTGCTCATCCCAGGGGACTGTTGAACTCTTCATTAAGAGGCATTGAAGGGCACTCTGGGTCTTCTTGACACTGCTGTAATGGTAGGCAACATTAGGATGGAAAGAGAAAATAATGGCAGCAAGATGTGGAGGAAAGCTATCTACTTGGCATTGGATATCAGTCGGCTGGCACTGAGTGCCGTGTTATGTTCTGTGTACTCATATGGGTTTCAGCAGGCTGCCTATGGACCTCCTGGGGCTTTCTTGTCAACTAAGGGCAGGTGCAAAGTTACAAAAGCAAACACTGCTCTCTAGTGGGGATACAGTATATAAACACTTAAGAGCTTCGGCACACAAAATACAATCATCAAAGAAAAATAAAATGAAGAAATAAAGCACTTTTTTGTGAAAATCTACAGATGCATAATCCATAAATTAATATAACATCAAATAGTATCTGTGTAGAGTTCAACAAGAAAAACTTACAGAAAATTTTACAATGGGACAAGTGTTGACAAAGCCTCGAAGTGATCTATCTGAATCAAATTTCATCAGGTATCACCAATAGCGGAAACTGTAATACTGATTGCTGCATACTACAGCATTGGACGGTTGAGTATAACACCACATTTGGTAATATTACCAGCCTGATTTTTTTTAGAATCGTCTGATCAGTTACATTAAAAAAAAAATCTGAATCAGGATCAGTTAAACTGTCATGTGCCATGAATTTTAAAGCAAACATGCAGGGCACTTGGTGCTACAAGTGATTCAAATCAAAGCTTTGGCAGATCAGGTGAAAGGTGAGGGACCAGCGTCATCAGGAGGACTTACTGTAAGTATTCACAAGCCATCTCAGCTACTGTATATCAGTAGGTGCCCACTCACATTTTCTAGTTTTACTTTGTTTTAGAGGAAGCAGAGGGAGCATCCTTTTTCCTCATGGTGTTATTCTGCTCAGTCGTCTGTCTTGACAGCACAGCCAGGCTCTTTCCACACAGTGTATAAACTGCCCAACGATGAAGTCTTAATCTGAGGAATCAAGCCTCAGAACTACTGTGTTACTGTGTGCCATATTTAGATTGGGCGGTGATCTGGAGGGGAGAAGGGTATACTATATTCCTGGCTGCCAGTCAAAAAAATAAAAAAAAAAGCTCCTGAAGTCTGAGTCCCCGTCGGCCAGGTAACCCAAAACCTGGAGTGGGGAGTCAGCGTGGGATATGGGGAGAGGAACAATGTGGCTCTTTGTGCAAGCCGGGCAGGGAAAACAAACCGTTTCCCCTGGAAAGAGATCATGTTCAGGCTCCATCTGAGAAGACCACACAAGGCTGATCAGAGCCCTGTCTGCTGTGTGGAGCAAGGAGAGGAGGAGGAGGAGTGCATCTGGGCAGCCACACCAACACATATACACAGACACACTTTAGGGCAATGTCAGACAGGGAGAAGATCTGAGATGCTCCATATCAAGCGCTCACTGAACACAACATAACACACTAGCCAGCAATACTCTTTGGTCCAAGACAAAATGTGTGACTGTGTTGTGTTCTTCCCACACATTGACTGGTGATAGTATGGCCATCTGGACTCCTTCCTGGGTTGGCACCCTGCTGGTCTACAGGCAGAGCAACACTCTGGTGGGCTGACAGGCTGGAGGGTGTTAGCACTGGCGTTGTCCACAAGAGGGCGTGGCACTGAATCTGGCACCGCCATTCAGTGTTAAACAGGGAGTCTGTTCATTAGGTGGAGAGAGAGGGAGAGCAAAAAAAAAACAGAAAGGAGAGTGAGAAATTGTGGTGAGATGTTATAGATTCTAGGCTAATTCTAATTTCCATTTCTAGGATATCTTATATCAACCCCTCTTGCTCTGGGCACTCATTCCTTAATCCACCTATTCCACATGAATGAGGCTTTTAGTCGTGTCAACACTCAGATAACTGTCGCACAGGGCACAATCAAACCAAGAACATCTGGCCTCTTTCTCTCTCACACACTAAAACAGACTTTCATTCAAACACACACATATTAAACGTAAACAGACACACACACACACACTCTCATGTAAGGGCCAAACCAGTGTTCTGTACTCCCTCTGTCCCATTGCGTTTCAGTTTCAAACGCTCAGCAAATACCCATGTGGTGGGATCGGATTACACGGGGCTATAAAATATCCCAAATAAAGGCAAGGAAAACTGAGACGAAAAAACGGGCTGTTTCCTGAGGTAAAGTCCTTCACTTGGCTGCTGATTCTGTCAGAGTGAGAGATTTTTTAAAGACTTTTAGCAGTAGAGACAATGGAACAGGACAGCACGGAGGTGGCGGGCTAAAGTCATTCGCATACAGCAGCCAGCTCCATTTACACACAACGCTGAGCCATAAATCCATCTGCACGACACAAGCAGCATGCTGTGATTTCATATGTATTGGTTACTAAGGGGACCGTGAAACCACAACAAATCACAAAAAGAGTAAATGCGGGAACTTATTTAGTGAAAGGGAATCTTGTAACTTAGACACAAAACAAAACACCAGGGGTATAGGATAAAGGTTTATGTTGTGAATTCTCTATCAACAGTCATAATTTTTAAACAGAACTACGACACTGACCCATGGCCTTTGGAGAGGAAAATGGAGAGAAAAGCAGGGCCAGTTGAAATTTAAACCACCTCTGTAATAGCAGCAGATTCATCTGAGGACATACAGTAACATGGTAACATGATCTTGTTATGGCGAGATACCAGCGTGTGAGAACGATGGGTGGTGTTACAGCCATTTGGATTACCAATCAGGCAAGTGAAATCAAGAGGCCCTTTGATTGGTCCAAAGTAAGGAGGATTTTCTGCAGCACTCTAACAACATCTGGTTGGAAGGGGACAGCGGTGGTGAGTGAAGAGAAAGAAAAGGATTGAAAGGGGAGAGTAGAGGAGAGTGCTAAACTCATACATGGAAGAGAGACGAGCCAAAGCCAGAACAGGGTGTCATTATGACATGTGTAATCGACACGCTCTGGCTCTGCCCCTGTGTTTTCTAGTGAAGCCCCAGAGCTCTATCACAGCTGAGGGCTGGCTCTCATATTCACAGCGCCTTATAGTCTGCCTGACAATCACCTCTGTCTCTACAGTGACCTCAGAAACATGTCTGCACTGCCTCACCATTCATACTGCAAGAAGCACATGACTTTGGGGTCACACTTAATCAACCTCACTTGATCTGTCTCTCTATCTGGGTGTCAGGTTGGACAGACCATCTCATAACCTCAATGTCAAGGTTTGATTTAGCATGAGCCATCTGTGCTTCACTTCTACCTTCTCATACATTGTAATCTGCTCTGGATAAAAGCATCAGCTAATTGGTAAAAATGTAGAAATCCCTCCCTCCCTCTTAAACAGACACCTACTCTATACATATCTTGGCAAAACTGACCCTACAAAACAGGCTGCCATGCAAACAAAGCATTGTGACTTTCAGATTGTGGTGAAGTGATTACCTTTCAAAGTGACTCTCACTGCCTGTGCCCTCCACCTCCTTCCCCTGTTGTAACCTTAGAGCCCAGAGGAGTGCCAGGTTACTGGGATTCTCTCTCTTTGGCGCCATGCTGTTTAGTGACCATGCGCATACTGAGAGACCTGTGATTAAGCTTGCCTCGTGTGTGTGTGTGTGTGTGTGTGTGTGTGTGTGTGTTTGTGGACATTTTGCAATCCATAGTGAAATGACATTTAAACATAATTACTGGTTTTTAATTTAACCAACACAGAATACCATGTGGGTGGGGTTTGCCACACAGAACAATGCAATAGGATTTAGTTAGCTTATGCAAATACAGTTAACTTGGTATACTCTTAAATGTACCTGAAATGCAGTAAATCCAACCCATGGGCTGCTTGGGGTATATCAGATAGAACAGCTAGTGAAAGCAATGCTGTCTATACTTTGCCTTGTAATATAATCTCTCACCTCCATCCTCTACTTATTCTGATCACGGATTCGTAGGCATCGCCTCTTTAGAGCTGGCTCCATCTCTCCAGCACTGGGCATATTAGCAGGGCTCCGCAGGCTACCCTTGTCCCTGAGTTTGGGCAAGAGCAGCGGGGTGGTGGTCCCCCCTGTCTTTGGCGCTGTGGGTAGGGCATAGGCATGGTCCTCATCAGGAACATGGGGGTCCTCTCCTACCTCCCCGACTACTGCTAAGGGCTCTTCTGACTGATTGACTGGGCCCTCAACTCGAATTGCGCCAACAACAGAGCACTTGTTTTCTTTTATGGCCTCGAGCTCACTGAGCACAGGGTCAGGGGGTGGTGCTGGTACTCTCTGGGGTAGGGAGGAGTCAGGACTGGCAGGTATGGATGAGGAAGACATCCCATTTGGACTGTGGTCCTGAGATTTCAGGGTAGGGGATGTGGCATCATATGGATGGCTGCTCCCTGTGGGGCTGGGTGGGGTGTGTGAAGGTGGAGTGTGGGAGTCCTGGCGGTGGTAGACAGTGTCATGTGAAGGGGACTGTAGTAGAGGAGGGGTGGGTCTGATGATGTCGTGGAGCCCTGATCTGGTACCCTGCCCAGTTCCTGACTCTCCCAGCCCTGATAGGTCCATCACTCCATTGGCACTGGGTTTCACTTGGGTCCTTTGGAAAACCCTTTGGATGACTTGTCGCTCTGACTGTTGCTGCTTATAGTCTGTCAGCCCCTCTGACCCTGAGGCTGAGCAGGGGGATTCACTGTACTGTGCTCTGGGGGAGGATGCTCCACTGTGGGGTGTGGATGTTGGGGATGGGAATGGCTTCTCTGATTTAACCCAATCTGTGTTGGGGACACTTGGTGAGGGGAGACCTTGAGTCAAGGTTCCACCCAATTTGTTGGCAACCAATCTGCTGTCCCCTTCAGGGATCCCTTGAGATGGTGGCCCAGTAGCCCTGGATCTACCCCTGTCTACCCCCTCTGGCACAGACTGGATAACACCACTGTGACTTGGAGTTTCTACGGTTGCCTTAGAAGGGACTGGAATGAGGATAGGAATGGGTATGGGGACAGGTAGGGGAACAATAATGGGATAAGGCACCAAGATAGTAGGATGGGGCAGAAGAGGGCTAAAGGAAGGAATACCATAGTTCATCATGGGAGGCATTGGGACAGGACCTCTTGGCATCATGTTCAGAGGAGGCGAGTGCAAACCAGGGAAGTAGGCTCCTGGAAAGGGATGCATCAGTCCAGGGGGATTCATGGAAGAGTTCGGGTGCTGCAGGTGAGGAGAGTGAGGGGGTCTGTGGATAGGGCTTGAAGGGGGGCCTGGGTGCCTGGGGGGGTTGGTAAGGGGGCTTTTCAGGCCCTGAGCATGAAGAGGAGGCCTGATGAAGGTCATTGGGATGTGAGGTACCGGCTGATGTTCCAGAGGGGGACGAGGATGAGGTGGAGGATGAAGGGGAGCAGGGTGGGGTGACATAGCTGGGGGAGGAGGCTGGATGGGTCTCTCCAGGTTCCTCATCCCAGATACAGGGATCTTGGAATTAGAAGAGGATGCCTCTGAGGGGGACATGGAGGTGGATTCCGCTGATCCATGGATTGGCGTAGGCCCTCTAGGGGAAATGTTTCTGTGACGAGCTTCTCCTGCACTGCTGCTGCTGCTCCAAGACTCAGGAGTGAGTAGCTTTTGCCCGGCCACAACGGTCTCCGTCCTCCCCTCCTGGCTGGTTGTGCTTGGGCTGGAGCTGGTGAGAGCTGCACGGGCTTCTCGGTAGAAAACATCCATCTTGTACTGATTCAGACACTTGGTGCTGCAGAACTGGAGTCGTTCCTCGCCAGATCCAAAGTCCAGGTATTCTTTAGTGTGACGGACATGCTTGCACCAATCACATACCTGTGGCACAGGGGAGAGAGACTGTGGAGGGTCATTGAAGTGACAGATCCTAGCTAAAAGCTTTGTAAAAATATAGAGTAATGGGAGAAAGAAGAATGCAAGTTACATGTGTATAAAACTGTTTATAAGTTGTAAATTCATCTAATTTTATAACATATTCATAATAATACTTTACACTGGAAAACAAAAGATACATTGATAGTGTCCTCTTACTCTGACATTGCTGTTTATCTTTAACAACAGTCTAGGCGAGTCCTCTGTATGGGGGTGCTGAGGGGATCTCTCACAGTGGAGGTCTTCGTCTCTGGCCTGACAGGGTAAAATCACAGTGTGACACACATGATATGAACCACTGTAACGCAGTTTGTCAGACCTGAGTTCAACCTACTTTTGATGGATCATTTCTCAAATCCATGATGATGTAACTGCAGCTGTTTAAAATCACAATGCTACACTGGAATAATTCTGTGGTCATTAAACCAAATTTGAGCTTCTACATAACAAGTGCAGAAAATAGCTTCGAATAAATCGCAATGTCATCAAGGTTAGAAGAAGTTTGAACTTCATGCATGGCATTTGCAGGAAACCACTGTGTTGTGAAACAGATACGATTCGACAACCAAGTAGGGAGAAAAGGCAGGTGATGTATTGTCATATTATTAATGGCCTTGCCAGTTTTAATATAGGAAATTCCTCTTGATTCATGTAAGCTGATCTGCTGCTGATCTGAGTGCTCCCCCATCTCTGTAACCCATTGAGTCGTGTTGAGTTACGAAACATGAGGCAGCTGAGGGTAAGGTATGCACAGAAAGTGGACACCTCACCCCAGGCCTCCTGGCCTTCCTCTCAGACAAGCAGTGACAAGCCAACGGCAATGCTTTCCTCTCCGCCTCCGAAAAACTAGAGGGCTTGTTGCACACAGTCTGTTCAGCCCTCCTTTTTGTCTCTGTTGTCGAGTGAATAAACCTGCCACAGTATAAACAACAGTGAGGGTGAAAGGCGATATAGCTGCTTGTCACACCGCACCTCTAAAAAGGGTATATCCATGTCATAATGGAAGGTGAAAAATCACGGCAATGTGCATCAGAGCGGTTCTTCATAGTTGTAGCTTTCCTGTCCTCCAGAGCAAAGCCACTTAATGGCTGGCCCCTTCTCCATTAACGCGAAACTGATACTAAGTGTCCTCTACAAACTTTGACCTCCCTGCCACCATTCCTATACTAGGTCCTCCATAATAACTAGAAAGTGTGTTCTCAGAGATCCTCCCATTTAAAACTCCTGTAAATGAATCAGTTATGACCTCACAAGATCAGGAGTATCTGTGTCTGAAGGTATGTTTACCTGCCACTTGATGCTTGGGTCTCCTGTGTATGAAGAGTGACCCAGCTGCCACAAACTCTGTCCATATGAAGTACTTGTATGTGTGAGCGCATGTGCATTTGTGTGTGAGAATCCACTGAACTCAACATTCAAAAATATAAAGACAAATCCACAGATCATCCCCATATAGATATCCTGATTGGTGATTTCACAAAAAGTGTACAAGCCACACCTAAATGTTTATAACTGCCGACAGTGATGCTTATATGTATTGTATAAATGTTTGTTTATCACTAACCTTATTGCGTTTGAAGTAGGCCCGTCTGCAGGCAGCAAAGCACTTCTCACTGCAGAAGCTCTTGAGTTCTGAACCCATACATAGAGAGTAGCGTTTTACCCCTTCCTTCTGGCACCAAACACACACTATCTGCACATTCTGTACATCTTCCACTGCGGGGAAAAAGCAAAAAAAAGTTTGAGGTCAAATTAATGAGTGCAACTCAGTTTCAAAGAGGTGTGTGTGGCTGGTCAGAAGGGTGAGCTTATAGAGGATTTCAACAGCCATAGTTCAAGTCTTTACCTCTCAATATCTGTGAACAGCTAAAGCTAAGTACTGTGTAACTATTTAATCTCACCAGAACTCAAGAGACATGAGTCAGTTGTGCTCTTTTTGACCAGGAACTAATCCTTTACCTAATTATCTGATCAAGTATATGTTTGAATAATGTCAGTAGGTTAGATAATCATAGGATCTTGGCACACAGGGCCTCCAACACTTCAGGTGGAAATTATTAATTTATGAATTAATTTGTCTAAGGGCAATATTCTGTTAGGGGGGGGCAGAGATCCTTCTGCAACCTGGTTATTTCTTATTATCTGCACCACAGCTTTGTGCGGTCCATAGGTTTGAATTGATTTTGACTCTGTACTTTGGCACATTGTAATGAAACAATGACTGAAGTTTAAGAGTTGACTTTCATTTTATGTCTGAAGGTGGTTTAATCAACATTGAGTGTACAGTGTACAGTGATTATTTGTGCATGTGTGACTCTGGAGGGAGCACTGCTACAAGATAAAATCACTTAATGTGTTGTCTGGTAGCCGACTACCTGCTGATGGCTTTATCAGGGGGACAATGACAGGGGCACTCGTGTGCTCCTTGGGGGTGGTCAGGGTTGAACTTGTTGAGGAGGAGGAGGATGAAGAGGAGGGAACACTGGACACTCTCTCTCCACTCTTCATGGCGAGGACTGAGTGACTGACTTTGGTGTCCAGGCTCTTGGATTTTGGCAATGAGTTCTCTGAAAGACATAAACATATTATAATACAAGGTATTTTTCATGTAATACAATAGCATAAATCCATGGTATGGCTTACATGATACTGTAATAACTTTTGCGCCCATAACAATGCACTACACTGATTTTTAGTTCAGTCGTGTTGAGAAACAATAGATGTATTTGAACGAAAGAAACCTGAGAAGTTGCAACTACAGGAGAGTATGTCTAGCAAATTTGAACAGTGACTCAATGTCTACACTGAAACCTGCACAACCTGTTAGTGTAAATTCAAGAAGACTCTGTTCTAACAGTGCACTGTCAACATCTGCCCTCACCTTTTAGCACAGACACATGCTGACGCCTCTCTCTGTAGTTTCTGATCTCGTTGGCCTCTGAGTCTCTGAGGTCTACCTTGTCGTAGCCGTACCATCCCAGAAGCTCGTTCATTGTGCTTTCTGCAAACGTCTGCATGAGAAAAATAAATCACTGATTAACGTTCAATGTAAAGGGATAGTGTAACTGCGCCATAGCCTGCATGCAAATGGGAAATTGTGACCATACATCTTAGGGTTGTTAGTGGAACTTTTTATCCTATGTTAAACATAATCAGACCTGCCTACTCTGAATCAATGCAAGGGATTCTTTCTCAGCCCCAGCCCAGTTGGGGAAATGAATATGGACACAGTGGAGTACAGTATGACGCTTTTTCCATGATGTAGTCAAGTTGTTTACTCTTGCTAAATCTGAGACGGAAAGGTTTAAAACCTAACACCAGTGTGAAATCTATGAATCATCCTTTGTTTATCTCTTTTAATTGGAAAAAAGAGGGAGAAAAGAAAACTGTTCCCCACAGATGGGATGTGTGGTCCCTTTTTTTTATTACGACCAGATGAAAAAAAAAAAAAAAACACAAAGGTCTCTCTCTTTATCCACCCACCTCTCTCTGTGGCTTTGGGAGAACCGGATTGGAGGAGAAACCTGATCTGGAACGGGCAGAAATCAGAGCGGGACACCCTACACCACAGCGAGGTCCCACGCTTCTCGGAAATGCCCCACTCCTCTCCCTTCTTCTCTCTCCAGTGTCCACCTCTCTCTCTCTCTCTCTCTCTCTCTCTCTCTCTCTCTCTCTCTCTCTCTCTTTCCCTGTCCCTCCCCTTGCCTCTCTTTCTCTCCTCTGCCTCCCCCCTCACCTCCCATCTTCACCATCCTCTCCTCCACCCCTCCACCCCAGCACCTTCCAGCCCTGACACCCGACACAGCGCTGCCTCTCAGGTTTCACCCTTTTCCAGCACAGCCAGTCTGCTGTGGTGGTGTTGTAGTGCTGTAGTACTGACTGCACATTCTTTCCCCTGCTTTCCTCACTCCGACCTCTGCTCTAGGGCCTCAGAGAAATGGATCTCTCCCTTGCTTGCTCACTTTCTGCTGTGTGTGTGTGTGTGTGTGTGTGTGTGTGTGTGTGTGTGTGTGTGTGTGTGTGTCTGGGAGAGTGTGTGGGTGAGTGCAAGCAGTGGTATCATATCCAGCTAAATATGCCTAACGATGATTAAAGTTAAGTATCCGGTGTCTGGTGCTGCGCTCTGGTCTGACGTGGAGGGAGTAGGTTCGAATGTGGTGTTGAAACAGATGTATTACAGAGACAACACTAGACTGGACCTCAGCTGAGCTAGAAATCAGTTTTCCTGCCTTCCTGTCTGTCTTTTTTTCTCATCCTTTCCTGCCATTTTGTCATCTGACTTATTTTAAAAGGTGCACATCTCTATGACTTCACAATTTACGTCTATGTGATGTTTCTCTCCTGTATGCATACAGCTCAGTGTCATTTACTCTCTCTGTTTTCTTGTTAACGAAAGACGGGCAATTTTTTTTTTCACCCAGCCCTCCACTTCCCACAATGTTGTTTTTGTTTCTTTTTGGCAGTTCAGACAAACATCTGCTTTGTGAGAGTGACAAGCCATATCCCAAACCACAGAAAGAGTTGCAGCCAAAGGCAACAAACCGGGGCCGACCCTGAGATTCAGCCCAGGCAGGCTCACATCAAGCGGGGATAGCATTTCACATGTTTTGATTAAAATTAGTTAAGTTGTAACACTACACCTCCCCTGGATATCAAACGCTACAATCCAAACCACTTACACAAAAAGAGCACATTTCCTCTCTCACGAAAGGCCAGAATCTCCTCCCCCCTAAAAAAAACGTACTTGTCTTTTTAGATTTTGGAGCTCCTGCTTGAAGGAGCTTCAGATATCCCTTACCACCACAGTCAACACTCTCAAATAGCCAGTGTCCAAACCCAAACAAAGCAGACAATCCATGGATTATTAGACTCCATGCTGTAATAGGCTTATAATGGTGGGATGGAATCATGTCTGTTACTGTGATTTAACTGTGACTGTCCTTTAAAGCAAGCAGCAGAGGGGAGATTATTAAGGGCATGCCCTAATGAGCATTATCTCTGAATAGGAACTTTATGTTGGTGTGATATTTACATCCTTTAAACTTGTGTGATAATGCTTAAGTGTTTTCCCCAGTGTTAGGCTGAGGTAGGCTATTTAAAGGATAGAAATGCCCTCTCTCCTTTGGAAGGCATGAGGGCAAGTCTCTGTGGTACAGCAAGTGTGCGCACCGCAAAAGCGGGGAAGAAGTGACGCACATCTGGATCTCCACTGGACATTATGGTGTGCGCGTCCGGCCACAGCTGGCCTGACATGGCGTCCCTATAGGCAAAGGCCAACGTACTCTTAATCACTGCGAAACATCTATAATTAAAACGTCCTGAATCTCTCTGTGTGTGACATTTTGAGTTTATGTTTAGAAGACATGTTTATTATGATTAATGTATTGTACTCACAGGAGTGCAGACTTTGAAGATCCCAGTTATTTCTTTCTAAATATGTAACTAAAGTGTCTTCATGAAGTATGATTGCTTAAATAAAAGACACAATGAGCGCATTCACTGAAAACAAACACAGTACGTATGATTATTTCCAGCACTGATCTGTGCGCAGTTGACTCTCTCTCTCTCTCTCTCTGCCCTGAATAGGAAGACGTTGTGCGCGTACAAAAGTTATCACTCGGTTAATAACACGTCTTATTTCTTAAAAACTAATCTAATATTGGCACACAAACTTACTCTCACCTTCATCTCCTGGTTGATCTCCCTCTTCACAGGGTGCGCAGGTTTCCTGCTGCGTTTATTTTCCGGTGGTCTCCCTTTCTCCATCTCTGGCATAGTCCTGGCCCGGCTGGATCCGATCCGGATCAGTGTTAGTGTCAACTGGAGGCTTTTTAGCGGAGTAGCTTAGAGTGAATGCTGTCACTCCCGGTGACAGCGACTGTCATTCCCGGACGCCTGAGTCCCTCATCTGGGGTTTCACACCATTCGAGTCCACTGAACATGCGTGCGCTCCGGGCTGGAGGCTCCGCCGCTGAACAAAACTCTCTCTTCTCAAACACTGTCAAGTATCTGCAGGTAAAAAAAAAAATAAGGCTTCCGGTTTGGACTTTCGTAGTAAATGCTTAATTAAAGGAACGTTTTTAAAATGCAAACGTTCACCAAAGATTCATAATTAACATGTTAATTATGGAACTTTAGAATGGGTATGAATTGAAACTAAATTAAAATGCTTCAAGTATTTATGGCCAACATGCATCACTTCAGTAGCCTAACGAAAACGTTGCTGATGTGAGCCATTTTTGTCAATGTCAAATAACAATCCCAATTAAAGTCCAATTGAATATTAAACAAACCAGAGTAAAACTAGCCAAATGTATCTGATGAAAACTAAACTGAATTCACTGATTTGTATGTTATTTGAATGTTGCAGCATTTGTAATGTTCAAACACGCACTACAAATAAATGCTGCACCATTTCTTTTAGTAGGCTATTATACTGTAGGCTATATAAGTTCATATTGTAAGCATCACATCTTCACAAGTGCACATCTTCGAACTAAAAGGGGGGTATGCTTTGCTCCATTATTTGTGTATAGACAAAAGTTTGATGCTCTGTGACGTCTTCTGACGCAATCTATTTTCCGCTTTTATTATGAAAACAGTCGCGTTGCTTCCGGTCTGATTCGTGCACTTTCTGTGTAACTTGACGCTGCCCTCTCCGGATTGGGAAGGGAGGGCCCTGTGATTTGATGTAACCCAATACCTGGCGCCCACCCCTCCCAAATCTCAACAGATACATTTCATAAGGAATGCAAAGACTGTGTTTTATCTGAGGGGACACAGTACAAACACGGTCTGTATAGCCTATTCTCGTCTTAAAATAAAGAGATGAAAAGAAAGCTGTGAGTTAAATGATAGCATGACAGAATGTATAGCTTTCTCAAATGGCATCTGTTTGATCAGTGTCTGTGTGTGACATTGTGCGCACTGCATAAAAAAGCTTGAAATGTCCACATTAGCCCCCTAAGCTACCTTTGCCTTAAGAAAATTAGACCTACCACATCTGAGGGCAGGATTTACATAGCCTTTGAGGGAGGTGTGTGTCCTGTGTCTGTACGCAAAACATTTGCCCCATGGTTAATTATTTGTGATGGTAAAGGCCAGATTATATTACAATATGATGTAATAAGGCTATATGAAAAGATGGAGAGGATAGAGTTGCATTCAGTAACATAAACAAACATCAATGTTTGTTGGAGAGCTTTATTTTATTTTACCACTATTTTACTATATCTACTGCTAGCCTATAGGCAAATCTGTTTTATTCCGAACGTCCCCATTTTAACCAACATCAGGTTAATAGGCCTACTCCTACTTATTGTGATGAGTTTAGGTCATGTCATTACCAAATATGTAGGCAAACTGGGCTCTAGCCTATTGCATCCTAAATGCATTGCAGAACTTTCACTTGGTCGCTATAAACCCCATGCAGAGAGACAGACAGGTAGACAGACAGGCGGGACGTGAGGGCTGTTCCAGAGCCTCTCTCCTCCCTGTTTCCAGCCGCCCTTGGTCTGCTCTGGTTGGTTGGAGGAACCCAGGGACCACGGCTCATGTAAACAGAAACCCGATCCAGTGCACAGGGCTAGTGTTTCGCCCCCTCGTACACCCGCTGATGATACCCGATCCGGCCCGGCTTTGGGAACAGGGCTTATCTGATGCCTCACAAAAGGCCCCACTCTCCGGCTCTCCATAACAGCGCACATCTGGTGCCTCTGCAGGGAGCGCTGTCCCTTTAGCTTCCTTTGGGGGGGGTGAAGGCGGGGATAAGACCGTCTCACCATTCCCCTTAGAAATCCACTTACACAAATGATAGAGGACTAGAGACAGCATTTTATAGGTCTAAAGTTTCAATCCCAACATCTGGACCGAATCATGAAAATTGGCCACTTTAAAGACTTTCATTGTTTGCATTATTGCCCATGGATACATGATTACAGTTATTTTAAACTGTAATCATGTATCCATGTGCACCCTGTCAATTTAGAAGATGATTGAACATGTAGTCTTCACAGAGGGATACACGATTCACTGTGGTTTACAGTAATGTGTTTGACCATTAGGGGGCGATGTCTACCAATTGGTTTTGCCAGTGAATATTGCCTGGTGTTTTCCCAGCATCAAATTACATGCAAATACAGTCATGATAAGGACATCTGTGTTTCTGGCTCAGTGACCAAATAAGTTGACCAGTAGCATAAACAATTTAACTGCAACGTTTGATTAAGAACTTTAACATTTTCATCAACAGTAGGCTACTCTAACATATAGCCTATAGGCTACACTACAGAAACTAAATAATCGAATCATAATCGAACTATGTTTGATCGTATGCCTACTAAACTGTAGTTGTACCCCCTCCCTAATTTTGTGTTACTGTAGTTTACTGTTTATTAGCCTATGTAGGCCTATCTTTTTCTATATCATAGATAATGCTGTATAGATATAAACACGTAGCTAAATAAAAAAGGGTAACGTTACACACCACAACCACAACAACACACAAACTACTTCTTACGTAACGTTACAAGTTGTTGCTAAATATTTACATCCACTAACGTTAACTGTGTAACGTTAGCCCACTGACAAAACTACCGTTA
The DNA here is from genome assembly GCF_008315115.2 of Sander lucioperca. NCBI lineage: Eukaryota > Metazoa > Chordata > Actinopteri > Perciformes > Percidae > Sander > Sander lucioperca. Next base: position 12,522,109 of record NC_050191.1, read on the forward strand.
TTAGCTTAATATGAATTGTTTTGGCCTTTTGGGTGAAGAGTTAACCTAAATACTCTAGCGTAAGTAATAGCCTACTGTCAACATATCTGACCTAAAACTTAATGACTCCAACGGTAATCAAATCAGCCATATTCCACAAAAATAATACAACGTGGCTAGTTACTTCAAATCAAGAAACTTAACATGAATGTCAGTAACATTTGACATTATGGGTAAGTAGGTTAGGTAAGCATAAATGGGATATTTCCATTCCAAACTCATTCTAAAACTGAATACTAAGTTACCTACCCTGAAACACACATTTTTCTTCATGTAGGCCTATGCAGACAACTAAACCTTTGCTATGATGCTGTATGCTAGCTTGTGATGCCCATGGATGTATTAAGTATAGACATATACATAAAATAAGGTATTAAGGGAACACCACAGTCACTTCCTGTTTACATAGTCAATTGCTCTTGATTGGACAGATGTCTAAGCAACCGATTTACACATTACTAAAGTCTTAGCTAAGACTTTTCTCTATTTTAGTAGCAACCCAATTGAGAAAATCACAAGTTTAAAACCAGCTAGTAGTTAATAAAAACGTAGGAAGGACTACGTTCAAACTTATAGTAATGGATTTATGAATACCTGGTGCAATACAGTGCTGAACACTAACGTTAGGTGTCGCTGTTGCCGCAACACTTATAGCCTGACACAAGAGCTTGTTCAACAGGTTGTATTAACTTTTCTGTTTGCTCTTTCTTCATCTTTCATTTGATTTATGTCACTTTCTTGCTAGTACAAGTCGAAGTGAAGCAACAGATTCAGAGTTTTATCTGTTAAAATATATTGACATCTCAATAATCATAAAACCAATGGTAGCCTGAATCAAGCACGAATCATATTACCATGGCAACATAACGGTGGGAACAGTGTGCAGGTATCCTAAATAGGTGATAGCCTAACTCAGTTCGACTTCCTTTGTGATTAGGTGAAAGTGGATTATTCTCAACAAGGAGTCATGCCGTCGAGCAAGGCATTTAAACATTTGGTAGGAAAGTGAAAAATGTGGGATTTTGAGCATGCGCGCCCAGCTGACTTCCCAAATGTTTTAATAGCCTATACAATTGGCCTAAAGTGTGTCATCGTTTCCGCAATTAAAGTTCCTGTCTCCAAACTACTTTCCTTTATTATATTACATTTCTGTATGACTCTACACTATGTCCGGGACTCTGTCAGGATCCTGTGCTACGTCACAGACATGTAGCTGGTATAAAAAGCTCCGTCTGATGCAGCGTCCACATAGAGAGAAGCAGCGTCTGCGGGCAGCCTCCTCCACTTGGCCAAGTTACTGCAAACAACAAAAAAGACAAAAGAAAATGTCGAAAATGACGATCGTTCAACTTGGAGTGATTGTGTTCGCAATATGTTTATCAACACAGGTATGCTGACACACACACACACACACACACACACACACACACACACACACACACACACACACACATATATATATATGTTTAGTCATTTTTTTTGCTGTAAAATTGATTTTATTCATTAGGGGGCTATCTTTATTACGGATGTTAATGATGTTCGTAGACGGGTTTTACACGCTAATAATCGGTTGGTGTGATGGTCTGGATTACAGCAGGCTAGACGTGAAGATCTCTAGGGAAATTAACATGATCCTGAATTCCAGTCAGTCGATTTCTAAATTGGTGTTTGTGTTTAATTAAACTGTATTCCTGTATTTAGTCATACCATTTTTTTTCAACATGTATATTGAACCCTTGATTAGCGTGCACTCAAGTGAATTAATGATTCAGGTGCAGTGTTATGTCTACCTGTGCAAAGGTGGGGAGAGAATCTAAAGTTTCTTTTCGGTGCGCTGAACGAAACCTGATAGGCACGCGCAGAAACTGAGGTCTTTTGTTAGAAGTTTTTAGAATGTAGCCTATATATATTATTAGCTACGTGAGTAGCCTCAGAAATAACTGTAGTAATAATTCAAAAACTTTGTCAAGATTAATTGACATTTGAATTGATTTGTAGTGTTTTGGAATATATTTTTTGTTCATGATCTCGTATGCTTCATTCATATTTCCTTCCTGTAAAAGTTCAACGTTCAGGTCATTTGCAGTCTAAAGTATCTGGTATTTATCATCAGTGTATTTCCTCATGTGGCGTCTAAGTTCAGCACTGGGAGGCTTTGTTTGACAAGTTTGAAACTCTCCCCATCCCTCCATCCTCCATCCTCTTCTTCTTCTTCTTCTTCTTCTTCTTCTTCTTCTTCTTCCAACAGGTGGTCTCCCAGAACAGCACAAAACCCACAGCAAACTCCACCTCCACCTCCAACGCCACCACCATGGCTACAAACACCCACAGCAGTTTGGCCAACACTACCAGCCCTGCTGGAGCAGGCGTCTCACTGCACGCAGGCACAGTCTCCTTCCTGATCCCCGTTGTCATGGCAGTCTCTCTCCTGCAGAGCTACTGTTGAAGCCCTGGACCCCACATCCCACTCTTCTCTGCCTCAACACTCCTCCTCACCCCTCATCATCCCACCCAGTCCAACCTTACTCTCCTGCTCTTCACCACCTAACATGGATAACATGGATGGACTCCACAGGCTTCTTTGTCCTCCTTAAGTAATGATAAAATGTGTTTAATTCAAGACATTTCTTTCAATAAAGGGGGTTTAACCTTCAGGTGGAGAGCATCACCAAGACCCCCTCAGCCCCTTGCATGGAATCGAAAGGAATAGCGGTTCACCCAGCTTCCCTTTTGGCTTGCGTTTCCATAGTCACATCATCACATTTTGGAGATGCTCAGGGCTGTGGTTCTCATGTCTCATGTCTTAATTGAAATGTGGACCACTTGAGTGTACAGAGGTTCTTTTTGTGGCACCTGGCAATCAATATCAGAATGTTTTTTTTTCTGTTAAGTTAAGTTTGGCACATACAGTAGGGGATTTAAAAAGCAAAAAGTGTAAGCCAGATGACATTTAGTTGGGTTCTTTCATAATTTGGCTCTTCAGTCTTTTTATTAGAAATGTCAAAAGAGATGTATGTAGCAAAGAAGTTGCCACAACACTTGTGTCAGTTTTGCCTTGTAATTTTTAAAGAGTTGTGGTCTTTTACAATGAGGGTTTGATTGACACTTCCCCCCCCTTCATACATGGGTTAGACCCAGGAAATGACTCTATGTGTAACCATATGGGAAGGCTTGATGTTAGATTTATATTTCCCCCTTATAGTTTATATTTTGTATAAATGGAAATGTTGTACTGTTTATTGGGTATAATGGAAGAAATGACAATGTACAATAAATTATGAAAACATATGACAACTGTAATTGTTTCTTTGATTCGAATTTTGTTAAATTTGTGCCAAAATGTTTCTTTTCTGTGGAAGAAGCACTTACTTACATTTTAATTCATCATTCATCATTACTGAGCTGCCAGGCAGTCTAGACGGGCAACTGCTGAGCTACAAGCCAGAGATAGACTCAGCATTCCCTGATGCCCCCACTGATCTCCTCTGGATTAGTGCCAGAGCAGCACTGACTGGATATAAAACAGTATCAGCCTCTATGGTATTCTAGTGATGTACAAAGTCTAAACAAGCATGCGTACAACACAGATTATGATTCTTCATTTTTGAGTCGAGAGGTGAAAGGTGTTAGCATTCAGAAACCTGTTATTTCAGTCAAGAGTTTGAATAGCATTATTTAGCCTTTATCCCCTGACTGGAAGAATACATATTAGTTTAAAGAGGCCCTCAGGGAATACAATGTCATATTCAATTAGGTGTTTAAACAAGTTTGGCTTTTCGCTGTTACTCAAGACTGTCTAGTGCTGTCTGTCTTCCAACAGCTGCAGAGCATGAAAAATATCTGTAGAAACAAACACCAATATCATTAGGTTTAGTATGAATTTTAAATGAAATAAACTTGAAATATACATACTGGGAGAAGAGTTAATCTTAAAATGGAATTTGCACTATTGGGAAAACGTTTTATGTAGTAATTTGCCAGTATGAAAGTATGATATGTATTATAAAAAAGCCAGCTGTTTTAAGATTTTTACATGTAGAGTAATACAGCGGAATGAGTTTTACGCAGTACTGTTCATTTAACAGAGTTTGTAGCATTTTGGAACAAATTTCTTCCCATTTATACCTTCACAGTGCACACATTTTAAACATTACTTTGTATTTTTTTTTACCACTGATACGGCAAGCAGTCAAGTTAAAGTATCTAAACTAATCAACAGAAGCAAAACTACCAAAAGCACTACTGTACGTGTGTTTTGGGTGATCACTGTGATAGCAGAGTGAGCATAGCATGCAGCTCGGAAATGCCTCAGCACCAGTAAAGCCAGACTCATGACTCATTAGCCCAGCCTATTGTCTCTCAATCCTCTCTGCACTGTTAACCTCTCCCTACACAACGCCATCTCTCCACCATCTCCCCGCCATCTCCCCCGCCATCTCCCCTCCCTTTTAACGTCCCTTTTCCGGATCTATCCATTTACTATTCTCCATCACTCTGGTCTGCAGGGACTGTATATATGGGTTCTAAAAAATGACTAAGGGTTTTCTTTTCCTAAATCCTGTTGAAAAAAAATGTTGTTGCAAGTATCTCACTTTTATGAGAAAAAAATATTGTGTAGTAGGTTTAATTACTACCTTTAATACACACTGAGGATCCTGCCCTTCTTTTTTAAAGAGCTGTGGAGTTTACAGACATTGAGAAAAACACAAATATATTTGCATACCTGAAAACACTCTACAATCACCAATTCAACATCATGCATTACAAGCTTATGCAAAGGCAGTGCTTCAGGTCATGATGCCATTTACTCCAGGTATATAGAGCACAAAATCTAAAAGCAGCCTTTCCTGCATCACTGCCAACCTGACAAATCTGGAGCACCAGCCAGTCCTGGGAGAGGTCTGGTAAAACTTCAATTCCATTCAAAAAGAAACTCAAATCTAAATTTTCTTTGTGGAATTACTTCACTAAAACCCCTTTCTTTATACTTCATGAATAAAAATGGTCAGTCAACTCACTCTGTGGTATTCAATGGATTGGACAAATGCAACAGGCATTTCTGGTAATACAGTAATTCTCTAAAAACAGTCAACATGACATTTAGGGGCTTAAGTGTGTAGGTGGCTGCATATGAACATCGGTACAGTCTCAAACAGAAGGAAAGGTTTCTTTGTTCAGCACTCAGTGTACAGCACGTACTGGAATTGCTTTAATAACATTTAAATTAATCTGCAAATGGGTAATACAGCATGTTTGCTCAGAGTTTCTCTTGCTACGAGCTGACATTTAGAGAGGTAATATTTGAGTCCTTTCAATTTATGGGAGATGGGCAATATATCATGCACACCTACACACTATATTACATGCACGTTGGACCTACATATTGCATGCCTGACTCTATCAGATAATTCTTGATTGAAGTCTACTGCAGTTTTTGAAGCCATTACAAGTAGTGGTGTCGTTGTATTCCATTGTAGCTGTCCATGGTCCATTGTTCCCTGTAAATACAGTACAGTACATAGCTGAGTCTGTTCTATGAAGATGGGTCTCTGAGAGCCAAAATGAGAAGTAAAACATCTCTTATAAAACTTTCATCCACAAGATTCTCGGTTTATCAGTTTTGACCACAGATTGCTGAAACATCCACTTAAAGGGGTGATAGAATGCAAAACCGATTTTACCTTGTCATCGTTGAATAACGACAGTTTGGTGGGTAAATTCAGTTCAGTTCAGTTCAGTTTATTCTTTGTCCCAGAAGGGCAATTTGTATGCAGCAGGAAGACATCACATGAAAATATACACCACAAACCACACAACAATTAACTTACTAAAAAAAAAAAAAAAACACATATATAAACAAATAGGACATACATAGAACCTCATAATCCCATTGACATTCCTTTCCTCTGCAAATCTCACAATTTGAAACTGCCTCTGAAAATGGGCAAATCTCAACGAAGCTAATAGTTGACGTCAACTTGGTGGCTCCTCCTTATTTGGCTCTAGTCTCTATCTTTGTCACGCCCCAACATTTACATAGGCTACACCTCTGATCTATGTAGAGGTCAAATATGGGCCATTTTACGAAAATTGATGGCTAATTGCAAATTTTGTCCGACTGTGTCGGAATTCAGCGGCCGGTGCTGCCTGGGTTGCTGCCTCGCCGCCCGGCCTGTCCTCTTTCACAGACCCCGGCCCACAACGCTGACTTTACGCGGGTATGGAGCACCGGCCTTTTCTGGGTTAATGGACTACCAAACACTGCTGCCCTGACAGAGCTCCAGGGCCTGCAGCTCCCCTCTTCCTGCTAAATGGCCGGTTTGTGTGAGTGAGAGCGTGGTCAGCGAGCTTGTTACACCCGCAATCTCTTACCACAGGTTCCAGTTAATCTTATAATGGATATGTGTGTTGATAAAATAAACGCCTCTTGTCCGCGAGTGAGCTGGGGAGCTCTATCAATGAGAGCTAGCTTACCTCCTCCTAACGAGACCTCTGAAATTCACAAAAATGCATTAAATTGAAATCATGTTAAAAAGTGTTAGCTAAGCTTTGTAGGACCTTAGGGTAGCTGTGATATACATGCTGTGACAACATTCAAAGTGTAAATATACTATAGTTATGCCGAAAGTGTAGCAGCGATCTTTTCCCATAGAAATGAATGGCACACATAGCCTAGCTAGCATCTCCTCCTAATGAGACCCCTCAAATTCACAAAAATTCCTTAAATTGAAATCGAACAAAAGTGTTAGCTTTGTAAGACCTTAGGGTAGCTGTGATATACATGCTGTGACGAAATTCAAACTGTAATTAAAGCTGCAAGCAGCGATGGACGGGCCCTGGCACCTCTGCGCGTGTCGGGGTTACTGGTGGACGCCGCTCCTTGCGACCGTGCATTTGCGTGGCACTCAGACACTGCAAATCATCGACCGTGTGGAGCTCCTGAAGTCTGACACATCTTACCAAATTTGCAATTAGCCATCAATTTTCATAAACAGCCCATATTTGAGCTTTATATAGTTGATTTCTCGCATAAAAAAAGTCTCAGAAGTGAATTTAATAACGAAATAGCAGACAAACAATGTAAAACGTTGCAGTGTCTGAAATATGAGATCTGCTGTCTCGTCTCCAATGTATGTGTATGTGGTTCGCTCAACCAATCAGCGCATAGCTCATCTAAATATTCATGAGCATACCATATTTGGAAGGAAAGCTCTTGTTCCAAATAGAGCCATATTTACAGGGTAGTTAAGGCCCCATAATAGCACTTGGGCAATTTTCAGCCCAACCAATGTTACATACTCTATTAGGAGACCTTAACAGTGTGAAATACCCTATATAATCATTCTATCACCCCTTTAAAGCACTTCCCATCAGTCGAAGATGTTGATGAAGTTGTAAAGCGCTTGTCTTTTTCTGTTTATCTAGTGCGTCTATACCCTTCTGATAGTTCTGAATAAGCCAGAGTTGATGCTTCCAGTAACATCAGAAGCAATACTTCCTGTTTGCCAGAGTTTTTTTTTCCTGGAAAGGCCCATTAGACACAGGCTGTTAGCAAGGACAGCAACCGTGTAAGCTTTCATTATGTAGGTATGGGTTAGGTCGCTATTATGTAACATCAACTATTAACAATAAAAAGTAAAAAAAAATGGAACAAGAATATCAAACAATAAGTGGAATGTTTTTATATTTTTAATGTCGCACTATGTGATCAATAATGAAAGTTAAATAATGTTTATTGAAATAAAAAAGGAAAGGACTATCTTATACTATTTCCCTGTAGGTTTGACTTCCTTTCTCTTCTACTATATCTTGACTGTCAGTCTACCTCAACATCCATAAATGTCCATAATCCTGATGACAAACAGTGACCTCTCTTCTAGTGTGATGCGTGACACCCAGCAGACCTTTAATCGTTGATTGGCTTTATGAATTATTCAGACAGCTGCCAGTGTTACACGGGACAACGTCACACGCACATATAATGCTCTACTCCCAACCAACCCACATGGATGCTGCTCTCGTCAGGGCCTTTCATACATTTCTTTGTGTAAATGCAAGTGGTGTGATTAAATGGTCATTATTCATACATTGTGCTGTGAAATGGGAGAGAAATGTGTGTGTATTCACCATCGCTCTGTGAATGTTTTTACCTGTTTGTGTGGCAGTAACGTAACTAATACAAGATACAGTAGTCACGTTTCTGTCATTAAGGGCCCCCCTGACTTGTGTCAAGTTTCAGGACTATAGTAAGACAACTCACTAGAGGGTTGCTTAGGAACAATAAAGTAGCTTTTTAGATAACAAATCTATATGTTTCACCAATATATGCTCTAAACTCCACTTGCAAATTTAGCTTTTGTTACCCTGGATGTCCACTGTATGGGAGAGTTTATAGCTTCCATTCTATCCAGGAGATTGTCTTTGGGCTCATGAATAATCCAGTTCACACCTCTGACAAATGTGTGAGGCTCGGTGTCACACCTGTCCAACCCTGTGCTTGTTGCCTAGTGCCCAAAAATCCTCTCTTCATACATGGCATATGACTGAAGTAAGAATTGTTTACCTCATCTCAAATGGTCAAATCAGCTAATAAAACCAACAGCAGCTGTTCACATGCTATTCTCAGTGCGATCAGTACAGCTCCTTTTCAGAGAACAACAACTGGCCTTTAATTTGTTTGGTACAGAGAAAAAAAGACAACAGCTAGCAGCTGAAATTAGCAGCGTCAAAACAATTATCGGGGACATGTTAATTGAAAATACTGAGTCCTGCTGTGTACTGTACACACAGGAGCTTTAGTGCCTCAGAGTACATTATTATATAATGGCACCACTTTCTCATTTGTTATTCTTTACAGAGCGTTTATAAGTTGTAACTGATGGTTTTAATAGTTAAATTATGATTTACTAATTCCTTATAGAATAACATTTATAAGTCACTAATAAGAACATTTGGGTTGCCAGGTTGTAAAAATATCATCTGGATCAATTTGGTTCTGATTTGCTTAAAAAAATGCTCGTGTTTCTAGCATTTTATGGGAATACTGTAAATTGAATTCTGTTGAAGAATTTAAAAAAAAAAAGCTCAAAACCTACATACAACATGGAGAACTCAAGGAGGTAAAGTCTTCTCAAAGCCCCAACAGGTGTGTTTTCATAAAACCAAAAGCCATTCAAATCCCAGTCTAAGTCCTGCTGCTGAAGAACCAAATATGTTAGCCACCAACAGTGTATCACACGCCCAAGAAAGGACCTTCTTATGTTTACCCATGGACCAAGACAATTTACACAAATTTACATTCTTGCAAACCTCTCTCAGATTTGCAAGGTTTCCATTTCATGAACATGGACTTTAATAACTTAAAGTTTAAGCAACAACTGTCAAATAAACTATTCATTGAAAAGTAGATTGTAATTCTAATTGTGTTTTTCTGATTAGGAACTATGGGTCATTCTTAGCAAATGGTGCGATTTGAGGGTGGTAGACCTTACCTAAAATCTTTTTCACATTTTCATTGATTTTATCATTTCATCTGATGAAGGACATGTTCAACTATGAGAAAAATATATTGGGCCAGCTCAGGATGTTATGACATCAGAATTTTTATCAGATATGTATACACACATGTTCCCCCGCGTTACTGGACATTTTAAATCTTTTTTTTAATTAATAATATAATATAAGTAATGATAAAAAACTTAAAAAATACATGTCAGACACTGATCAACAACCTAACCCTCTAATAAATCACCCTATTTTATGTACAGCCAGGAGTAACGGGAGGGCACAGTAACGTGGGGGGACAAATTATACTAAAGTCGACCATTTTTACTCATGTAATGAACAACAGGCTAGCACATGGTGACTACACAAGAAGATTTTGTGCATATTAATTAGCTATATCTTCAAAAAATCACAAAAATTATCAGTTTCCAATATAAATCAGAGTAACATAGGGGACATGTTGCTTGACCACATTAGTAAGCCACTCTAAAACATTGAAAAAAGTGTTGATTAAAGAGCGATACAAACTCTGCTTCTTGTAGTTTCTTTCCCTCCAAAAATGTCATAGACAGTATATAAACTGGACCAACAGATCCCGTTGCTCTGGATGGAGACCAGTGAAGGATATTAGAAGCACTTTTCCGGTGATGGCTGAGCGTTACTGCACAGCCTCCAACTGAGCTCGAAGACGTTAATGTGACGTGAGCAACCTGTCTGAAAGTTGAAAGTCTTCTGGTAGCTGTGCCAAGAGAAATCTCAATCATTCCCAATCTTACAGAGACGGAGAGTGTAGGTATATGTAAGGAGATAACATGGACACAGGCTAATTATTGCTAACTAAAATGCTAGTTAACATTAGTAATTAAACTTAAACAGCGAATGTAAGCTGTAAGCGAGCTTCTCCTGTACTATACATGTAATTTCTCTACTGTGCGACAGTAAGTTGCGTGGTTATGACACAATCGTTAGCCTATTTTTACAAAAACGTCTACTACGGAGCCACAAGGTAATGGAGCCTTTTATACATTGTCGTGTTTCTTTAGAAATAAACAATGGACAAATAGAGTCTTTAAACGCTTCAGATGTAAAGTTATTCGCTGTCAAAGTGGCGCCAAAATGAATGGCAGTCAATGGAATGCTAACGGGAGGTGATGGCTTGGTAGCATCATAATGGTGCCATAGGAGCTACGCGTTCTGAAGAGAAGCTTACCCCCTTGAAAAATGTATCCTACTTTCTGAGTGTCAGGTGACTAAAGGAACAATCAGGGGGCGTGCCCAGAAGGATTTTCATCATGGGGGAACAGTGAACTCAGGGACAGACCATATTTCAAAATTTTCAATATTAAAATATATTTTTAACTTAACAACTAGCATGTGGTGAGATGTATTATAAATAGTTATTTGCAATCATAGTTAAAAACATAAAAAATATTTTTATTACTTATATTTGCAACTGAAGTTAAAAAAAACTGACCGGGGACATGGTATTTTAGAGTGCTTGCACCACAGTCATGTAATTATTTTAGAGTTAATAAACCCTGAGGGCATAAACCTTGTTTTACGTAGTGGAGAAGGGTTTCATTTAGTAAGAAAGCTTGAAAAAATAAGTATTAACCCATTTTTTCACAACTTATACTTGCTTATATCATGGGGACACAAATGTCACCATTTGCTAAGAATGACCCACATGCACTTTTGTGTAAACCACACATCAAAAGTAAATGCATTTAGTGAATATGATGATGGAAAAAGATGCTGCATATTTGAAATGTAATGTTAAATTATGGTGCTCTGACACATTTATTAAAAGCCTTCTGTAAAAGCTGGAAGTAACCTAACCTTAATTTTTATTGTGACTATTAGGGTAAACACACGCCTACCCACATCACTATACACTTACTGTCCATCAATCAATCATTACACTTGCTCTAAACCGATTTTCATTGAAATGCTCTGTGGTTTTCAGGGCTCTAACAGTGATATATTATGTGGTGATTAAATTATCCTGATCATTTCTCCGTTTTTCACTCTTCTACCCTGTTCATGCAAATCATCTCTTCCTGTCAGCATTTGACTTTCAGAATTAGAACAAGCATGCTCTGTGGTTTTCAGGGCTCTAACAGTGATATATAATGTGGTGATTAAATTATCCTGACCATTTCTCAGTTTATCACTCTTCTACCCTGTTTATGCAAATCATCTCTTCCTGTCAGCATTTGACTTTGACGATTAGAACAAGCTGTTGCTGTTCATGTCTGTGAGGACATTTTCTCATCTGTCTAGTCTCTCTACAGACAGCTTCAGCCAGAGAAAGCTATTTACAGCAGGTGAGTCCATAGAAATTACATGTCTTTGATTTCTTGTCCTTACCAATAAACTGTTTAAACAATGTCAATTGAAAAAAACAAAATACAAATTAATTTCCTTGGTTATTAATGTTAAAATTGCTAGGTTAGGCTGACTAGGCTTCAACCGACCATTAATTAAATAAACTATATTTTGTAATATTTCCTTGTTGTAAAGTCTGTATGTTTGCAACAGTAGAATCTTTCTTGATTTACAGAAAGGCTTAAAACAAAGATAGACAGAAGGAGTGTGGTGATTAATCAATGACTTGCAAAAAACACAAAGCTAACAAACCCCTTAGTAAGTTACACAATAAAACACAATAATAGAGACATTACTCTACAAAACTACAACACAACAAATTGTCACACCATTCATATGCACATTACACATTCACATTAGTTGATAGAAGAGACAAGCATTAAACAGCTAAAGATAGAGTAATAGAAGTGATCTCATCATTGCAAAACACACATCTTGTGCTAATGGATGAATTAGATTTTAATTGCATTTTTATTGTAGCACCAGACTCATCCCTGACCATGGATGACAAAAACATAAACCGCTGCGCTGCTTCCTTCTTCACCACCTCTGTGGAAGCTTTCTGTTGTTCCTAAGAGTAAGCTTCTTTCCCCAAGCTCTTCATTTTCTTTTCTTTTTATTGATTGAGCTGCCAAACAGGACCCAAGTGCAGAGGGACAAAACTGGCTCAGTGTAAATCAGTAATAAAACAAGGTTGTCACTTTCGTCTTTCGTCTTCAGAATTTATTTTTCAACAAAATAACATCTGTGATGACTAATAATAGTTTACACATAATTACAATTGTATTATCTTCATTTGAAAATGTTTGAATGCAGCTTGCTGTCTGATAATGCCACTACATTGTTGCTACATTGTTGACTGATTGGTGCCTGTGGTTATTTATTTGATTAATGCTGATTAAAGCATCGCTGGAAACCATGCTGTGTACACAACATTGAAATGTCAAAAACTAAACAGCAGAAAACATTGCTTTCAAAAAATCTTCTCTGATGTTTAGAATGAGAATCAATTGTAAATTAATCTTAAAAAGGACTACAGGAACATTTTAGTAACAGTATACCCTTAATGACTTGAATAGAGGAAGAAAAAAGGAAAAGGCTGTAAACCAGCTGAAAGGTCCTTCCTGCCAGATGGTCAGCTGTACACTTCTTTCTGCCCTACCCCAGTTAGGAAGCTTGTTGCTTTTTAGACACAATGAGGCTCCCCATTTGCTGTACCAACAGACAGATAAAGTGGATCAATTAGCAAAGAGGGAGACAGACCTCTATAAAGCTGTTTGGTTTCTCCCATTTTCCTTAATCACATGTAGCTTGTCAATTAGGTGCATAAATGGATCCTCTGTTGCTGTCTGCAGTTTCAGTGGTTCATATCCAGAGGGTGCGGTCGTCATGGAAACCAAACATCAGAAAGATGTTTGACACCAATCCAGGAAAACTGTCCTGCTGGGTAAATGTGCACTTGCTAAGTCAGACCCAGATGAAGAGTATTTGTCATTTCTCTTTGCTTTAACAACGCTCGACACACTCAATGGTCTCTGTGTGATCAGACAGGTGGGGCTTTAATTGAGTACACTTCACATGCAATCTGACAACATAAATTAACATTAACTCTGCTGTCATGCAAAGTTTTATCTTTTTGTGAGCCTTGCGTGTGATCTGTTTAGCATGACATGAGTGCAGCGCCCACAGAGTTTACCTAATTTCATATTCAAGCAAATCAGGTTGTATCCCACATTTACAGCACCACTGTCCCTGCTGTCGCTGCCCACCAAACTCAGAATGTCCTCTGAGAGCAGCTCTGATCTAACTAACTGTAGGCCTACAGTATATCTAGGGCAAACCATCCTCCCCTCCCTGTCTAACCTTTTGGAAGGACACCTGATGCCACATGATGCCACCTGTTTTCTGGGAATAGCTTACACCCACTCTGTGTCGAAAGGAGGCTATACGAGAAGTCCCAGCCAGAAACCTACAATGTACATGCACTAATCCTGCACACAATGACTGTTGAATACACTGATGCGTGAGCGTACTGCATATCTCAGTACCATCTGGTCTATGAGGCAACAGAGAATCAATGCTTTTTCTTTAAGTTACACTCGCCTGTCAGAAACATCTGACAAATTGAAAGATGCACACACTTAAAACAGCCAGGAATCTCTGAGGGGGTCTTATGTTTTATTGTTTAATGTTTGTCAAATTTAGACATTTAGGCTTTTTGAATTTCAGCTGTGTGTAGCTGAGACTTTTTTTTACCACCACATATGTTTAAAGACCAATGCCAACAGCTTTTAAATTTGACCATTTTGACCAAAGCTCAGAGTTTAGAGCTGTTCATTTCAGTCGTTTTGGCAGAATCTAAGTAAAAACAAATATGTAGCAACTTTTGGCCAATTATTTTTATGAAAGTCATACCAGTGGAGGATTTATTTGTGGCAAAGTGGTTTACAAGATCCTCTGAAATATATTATATGTTAAACTGCCATCCACTGAGCATTATTCATCCTCTTTTCTTTAACTTCGTTAGTTATGGTCACCTTCACTCAGTGCTGCACCACCATGTGATATCTGAAGTAAAGTGACATCCCCTGAACAGGAAACAAAGGGAATCTTTTCCACAACAACTACGTCCAAATGTCCAAAGCAGAGGCCAACAGGAAACTTTGGCAAAAGAGCTGCTGACTCTGCTACTGTTGGATGAAGTGATGATTTTCACTTCACACAAACCTTGTTTATTTGATATTGAACATCTATGAACTCTTTTTTTTTTTTTTTTTTTTACGGTGAACATTTTCTTACGGTCAGATTTGCACAGAAAGTGTGAAACTGTTAATCAGTCAGTTAATTGATTCAAGTTAATTTTACAATGTCTCAAACCAGGATGCATCCCGTCTCTGATGTGTACCTTGAATGTATACTTCACTGGATACACAACTAATTGAGCTTAGAGCTGATCAAGACTTTTCTTTTATATCTCAAACCCTTTAGACATATTCAGGTGTGTGCCCTGCAAGGTCCTGGTATTTTTTTTACGTTTGATGTAATGTATATATTCTTAGGCCACAAAAGCACAGTGTGACAAGCGGCTAATGTGTGGTGCTTTTAGCAAATGTTTTTTTCTACTCAGCTTACATGTCACTATTGAGTTACACGTCATGTTTACATAAATATATTCTCTGCCATGCTTTTTAGCCAAGGTAAATGCTGTTGAAAACATTTTGTCCCAGTGATCTATTCTTTTCTGACAATAACAAACATTTTTCAGCTTAAAATGGATATCAGATAAGGCCTTACTTTCTGTTCCCAAAAACATATCACACCGACTGCTGCATTGCAAACGTGATGAATGTGATGAGTGAACTTGAATAGCAAAATTAATGCCGGACATAGAGACAAAAATATTTAACAATTGTTGAAATGTTTTTGTAAAGGATAGAGGTTGACCCTGTTCAACATGAAAACCTGCTGAAGACATGTAATGATGATGATGGAAATGGTTTACAGTTAAAAAAAAACCTACAAGATGACAAACCATAACTCCGTAGTGTGCCTCATTATATCATACACCCAACTACTATATTAGAAATTGGGCCTCTTAGTTGCCTGGTATCTCATTAGCAGCCTGTCAGCTAGACTCACAGCCCCTCCACACCTCCTCCCAGTGCTCTCTTCTTCCTACACTCCAACAGCAGGCACTGACATTTGTATAATGAATGAGGACGGCTTCCCAATTAGGTGTAAGACACCATGGACTGTGGAGGAACTTTAATTGTATTTGTGTAAGTGCAATGTTCTCTCGCAAAAGACCTGTTTGGATTACATTTAGTCCCTGCAGGTGTAAAGTATGTTGAAATAATTCATTTGTGAACCAGACTGAAAAAACCTACAGGGCTTTTCCTCAACATTTCAGAGTGTAAGGTGCTCACAGCGTGGTGCAAACAGGAGCAGGTTTAGACTCATGTATCAATATTTACAATCCATGTGCATTCATAAAGCATAAAAACAGATGCTTCTTCTCATACCTGACTCAAGGAGATGTAAAAAAGCAACAGGAATGTTTACTATTTAATACAGATGTTCAGCCTTAAAAAAGCAAATAGCAAAAACACGTCAATTACCACAGTGGTATTGTTTTCCATCCCATCCACCCTGGAATTATTCGAAAAATATTTTTAAAGGACTAGTTCAACATTTTGGAAAATACGCTTATTTGATTTCTGGCGGAGAGTTAGATGAGAAGATCGGTCCCACACTGTCCATTGGATATGAAGCTACCTCCAGCAGCCGATTAGCCTAGCTTAGCTTAGCTCAGGTAACAAAATCTGCCTACCTATACATGTTACATGTTGTTTGTTAATTTTTTACAAAAACAAAGTGTAAAAACAACAATTATCTGTTTTACAGGATTTACTATGTACCCCTGTTTCTGGTCTTTATCCTAAGTTAAGCTAAACTAGGCGAATGCTGGCTGTAGCATCTTATTCAATTTCCATTGCATGGTTTCAATCTTCTCATCTAACTCTCCACCAGAAAGCAAATAAGCATATAGTCTGACTATTACTATTACTTTAGGTGTTGCAGCTATTACTTTTAATACAGACTACTTGTGTTTATCTTGGTAGTCAATGTCCTCAAACTGGGGATCGGGGTTTGCAGATGACATGGATGCCAAGTAGAAGGACTCTGCTAGAAGATTTCATATATTTATATTTCATAAATGACAGTTTTAAGGCATTTTGGCAGGTGTTTCTTTTCATTTTTAACAATTTTTTTTTGTTGACAGCAATAAATCTGACGTCAGCATATTGTTTGCCTAATCCCCAAACAGAGACTGAACAGTGCATTATATTTTCACTGCTGTCATTGCAGCATGAAGCCTGTAGATAAGATGCTATCTGTGAGATGAACAGCAGAGCACATGTTAAAATCTTTTATTATGTATTTTTAGTAATACCTGGTGCAGACCTGCAGGTCTAGCTGATTAAACACACATTCTTCTGCTAACACACAACACGGATGTGTTTATCTCACAGGCCACTCATTTGACAACATTTTAGAATCATGTAAAACCATATGTAAAATAGCATAAAGAAGCATTTCTCTACACCACAGTCAGTATCCACTGTACTTATGTCTGACCTATTCAAGAAAAAATGGGGCAGTTACCAAGGAGAGAAACCAATCGTTCATTCTAAAAATATAATCTCAGAACCCAGCTAGTGAGAGGTGCACACTGCACAGTCCTCCTCTCTTTCGCTCTGTGGTGGGTCACAAGAAGCTGTATATAATAAACAAGGCTTGTGTGATCATCTGAGTAGTGAGTGGCCATTCATGGCCAACCTCACCACAGGTGTCAAGCTGTGGTGTGCCAAGCAACTGGGGATTTGTCTGCTAATTGGTTTGTTTGGCACTGGGAAGAACTTTAAAGAAGAGGGATAATTGGTAAAAGAAATATGAAAATGAACAGGTGGGAAAGATACAAATACAAAAGAACTATCACTATGCCATGGCATATTTTATATTTTCTTAGCGCATGAGAGATAGGTGACCTGATGGGCATGGTTGAAGTCTCCTTAGTCAGATGTTGACGGCCCTTTTTGACCACTAAATTAAATTAGATCAAAGCTGTATTTTTTATTAGAGCAGCCATGTGATTTGGGCCACATGTCCCAAGATGGAAAGGATGCCTAAAAAAGCTCCACATGCTGTTTCTGGAAAAGAATGACCCTCCTAAAAAAAAACAGCAATTTAAGACAGATACTGCTCTCACAGTCTGACCCATTCTTGTTATGTGTGGCTGGTCAACACAACTTTTGAAATAATGGTTATTTTTATCATGGTGCTGCCTAAAAGATGACACACTCTACTCTCAGCAACATAGAATTGAAGTTTTTTGGAGCCGCAGCCAGGGTTATAATTCATTAGACAGACCCACTGTAATGAGCCAGCATGGACAAAGCACCAGTTTCCAGTGTGCTCTCGTTCCCCTGGGAGTTGTGATCATAATGACAGTGCTGTTTGTTGCCAGGTTTCATGCTGAATCATTATACAGCCACAGGCCCCTGTTCTCTTCCTTTTCTCACTTCTCTCCCTTTTTGTCTCTTGAAAAGACAACATCGATTCAACTTGCTGTCATTTGTCATTTGCATGAGACAAGAGTGATTTGTTTAATTTAATTAATTCACCAGTCTATAATTAGAATAACATGAGGTGTCTGAGCTGCTTCTTCAGCTTACTTGTCATGCCTCATGAGATCTTCTGATGGGAGGTCATATAGCTTTTGCAACAGTGATCTATAATGGTCAACAGCAGGGCAGCTGTTTTGCTTTGTGACCACATTCCCCAAATGGATCTTTAAGACATGATACGCTAAAGCCGTGTCATAACTGTAAAGCATCATGTAAACATTCAAACAAACCCCAATGCAATCCCCTGTGTATTGCTCAGACATAAACAGATAATGTTTTCTGCCCATTTGCCTTTGGTTTTCTTTACTGAAATTGTGCTCCGCATGTATTTCAGCCCTTTGTCTCCAGCTGATGGAGCACTCAGCAGTCACTTTACTGTTGAGTGAACCTCTCAAGCATATTGGGTTATAATTTTTTCATGTACACTTGCATTTTTATGATAATAGGAAATTATTGCAACATAATGGATTGTTTGTGTTTGAGCCTTACTGGAGCCAGTGCAATTGAAGTCTTAAAACCTCTATTAGGGTTTAGGTTTGTTGATGCTTTTGGTTTGTTACTGTACAGCATTTCATTATAAAAAGTGTTTATTATATTTCGTATTATTTCATATTACTATATATAGCAAATGTATTATATTAAATTATCATTGCTATTTTTTGTAAAAACTATAACAAAACATTACAAGCAATAGAATATAATATTACATTCAATACACCATTGCACCAGAGGTCTCTTCTATTTATAATAAAATTAAATACAAATAATTACTTAGGCTTTGCAAACAGAATGTAGGCCTTTAGGGTTTACGTACAAGAAAATGGTATATATATATATATATATATATATCACATATATGTATTAACGTTATCTCCTTTTACCTTCATTAGATCTCATAAATAAATGAATTAATTAAGCTTCAATACAGTTTTAATGACTTTCGCAAGTAATATGATAAAAAAGCCAATAACTTGAATATCAATTTATTAGTATTTATATATGGTGACATATTATATCACAAAAAAGCATAAAAAACAAATGTTGTCTTCATTATTTCAAAAAGTAAAAAAAGTACATATTATTATACATATTATTATTATTATTATTATTATTATACGTCAGAGTCATTCTCTTACTCTATTGGCCAGTGTTTTAGCTACAGAATTCTGATTGGCTATCGTTGTGAGTTCAAGGGTTAGCTAGCTTGTGGTGTAGCTAGAGAGGGGTGTGTTATCTGCTGAATTATCAGTTGTTCTTACTTCAGCTTAATCTAACAATCGATAGCGTGCACAACGGCCTCGTCGCTTATTTATTTGACCCATATGTACATTTTTGCGTTTGCTTTGAGCGTTGACGACATGGACATGCTAGTATTAGCTGAGTAGCTAATAGTTAATGTTACCTAGCTAGCTAACGTTAGCTAAGTTAGTGACAAGTGCTCTTCCAAATGACTTATTGTTTCAAAAGCTGACCTTGTATACACACAGCCAGGTGAAAGACGAACATGTCTTCTGTCAGAGCTATGGCATCAACCAGGTTCGTGTCTTTGTTCAACGCGAAAGCTGCAGACTCGACCAAAACATTGGCCAGGGCAGGCTGGAGTGTGTGCTTCAGGAGAAATTTCATCACTTCACCTTCAAGACTGCAGAGCTGTATGTCAGCCTGGGTCATTGATCAGTATGGTACTAATGGGGTTTTGAAGTTCGCGGAAGAAATCACCGTCCCCACTGTCAATTCTCCCAGTGAGGTGATGATTAAAGTCCATGCGGCTAGTCTCAACCCTCTTGATATCTCTATGAGGGGTAAGTGTTGGACTAATGTTCATCAAAGGTTTGTGAACAACATGTTTGTTGATGTGATGATATGATGATACATTACAATGTTATGTACGTTTTTTTCTAACCTGCTCGCTCTCTCCATTTCCAGGTGGTTATGGAGCTAAATTTCTTAAATTAAGAAGGGATCCAATGTCTGTGATGGACAACAACAATGATAGTGAGTTTCCTCTGATTCTGGGTCGTGATGTGTCTGGTGTAGTGGTTGACTGTGGATCGGAGGTTACCCATTTTGTTCCAGGAGATGAGGTACACTGCACACCCATCTTTTAGAAGATGTAACACTGTATAACTGTACTCATAATTTGCAATGTGTCATCTAGAAAATCAATTGGGAAACTATTTATTCATACGATAACTAGACATAAATTTATTTTTTGTGGTTAATCAAGCAAATTGAATACCCATGAAATCAAGGTCCTGCATCATATAGATGAAAAAGTCATATACAAATCCATTGTTGCCATAAAACAGTCTTGCTCATTGATTTGTAACACTGCTCACAATGGTCTTACCCTAGATGTTTCTCTAATCATTGCTTTTTTTTCTTATAATTGTACCTCCAATTGTATCTGAAATGTTTGCATGTTCCGAATGCAAGCCAAAGTTCTGTCCCTTCTTTAAGACTTTGCACCACAGAAACAGCAAGCACTACAACATCTGAATCAACAATACCAATCAATATCGTCTGATGGCCATGATGTGACATCCTACTATCAGCTGCTTATGGCTGCATCGAGACAGAGAAGACTAATCCTGGAGTGGTGGCTATTGTCAACCATTTTGAAAAATAGCTGCCATGTCCCTCAGGGGCCCAATACCTATATTTTCATGACATATAAACCTACGTCTGTGTTAAATGTGTATGCTTAACTGCCCAACTACAAGTATGTTATAAAAATAGCCACAATAGTATAACAGTATAATGATTCAGTCCTCACCATCAAGTACCAAACCAAAGACAATTTTCTGCTTTTTTGCATGCAAAAAGTAGAGAAGGTATTTTATTTTCTATTCTGTCCATAATGTTAAGGCAAAACACATTCATATTGTCTCGCAGAATACATCATAATATTGCCCACCTCTATGCAAGCAACTCCATAGTCAAGTCATCCACAGTAATATTCTTGGAAGAATGATTCAACTTTTTCTGCTTGGTCATCACATGAATACTAATCAGAGACATCTACTGTGCTGCCTCCCACATATCCACATTACTTCCTTGCTGCAGATATAAATGTAATTATGCAGTCCAACTTAAAGTGAATGGGATTAAATAATAGAGCAACACACTAGTAACATTTTTCCACATATAGTATTTTAGTGATCTTGTTCTAACAGTTTAAAAACTATTTTTAGAAAACGAATGATAAGAACTGGAACTGCTGACTAAGGGCTTAATAGCCAGATTAACCAGATTCAGAGACCAAGAGCAGGCGGTTAAATTGAGTCGTGTTCAGCATGTTAAATGTCATATTTGTGTTCCCAGGTGTGGGCTGCTGTTCCCCCATGGAAACAAGGCAGTCTTGCAGAATTTGTGACTCTAACAGAGTATGAGGTAAACTACAGAGCCAGTAGTCAACTCAAGTCAAGTGGAACTTTATTTTTCCCCAGAGGGGCAATTGGTTGTGCAGCAGTTGCAACAGTAATAACACAAGATCAATTAACCGTGGCAGAGATGTAATTGTACTTATGTTTTCTTGCTGCATTGTACTAGCTAGCTGCCCTCACAACAGCTCTGATGAGTAGACTGAGCTTTTGAATTGATAATTGAAAATATTGTTGACATGTTGTAATATTTCTCACTCTTGACATTGGCTGTTTTTTGCAGGTTTCCCAGAAACCAAAATTATTGAGTCACACAGAGGCAGCATCCATCCCCTATGTAGCCAACACTGCTCTGTCTGCGCTTGTTAATGCAGGTGGTCTTTGCAGAGACAGCTCTTCAAATAAAAGGCAAGCACCAGCCTGATCCTGGATAACCTTGTTTTGAACCCCTCTACCCCCTCACCATTTATACACGGAACATTAGAAGTGTAAATCACAGTATCAGGGAAAAAATAATAAGTGTCTGAATAATATTACAAAAGGCCATCAAACCTTGAATTAATTCTATAAGGTCTTGGAGTTTCTAAATGTGCTCTTTGTCTGTTAAATCAGTCCAGTCATGCTGACCTATACTTTGACAAGACACATATTTCATATTCATTTCAGTGGGGAAAGTAGTCTTCTATTCTATCATCGAACCTGATGTGTAATCTTATGGAACTTTAATTCCCTCTTGGATGTAATAGTTTCCAATCCTGCAAATCCCCTTTTAGCCCCCGAGGCTTCCACTTCTTGTAGTTGCTTTGCCTAAATGAGTCACACAGTAATTGAATGACCTGTTTTTTTTTTTCCTCCTAGAGTTTTGATCACTGGAGGATCGGGAGGTGTTGGAACATTCTCTATTCAGGTAGGGCAAAGTGTATTCCACTAGCTATACCGAATCTATGTTTGACTCTTTTAAATGTATGAGCGTAAGGCCATTTGCTGCATCTGTGTGTATATTTCTGTTTTCTTCTCTTGTGTGCCGGCAGTTATTAAAGGCCTGGGGTGCCCACGTAACTGTTACCTGCTCTCAGAACGCCGAAGGCCTTATTAGAGGGCTGGGGGCCGACGAGGTGGTGGACTACACAGCAGAAGATGCGCATGAACAGCTAGGAATGATGGAAAAGTATGTGTTGTTGCTGTGAAAAGTGTTTTTAGAAGTAACCAGACTATCAAATCATATAGTACATTATGTGTAAGGTCATGGCATTGTATTGTTTTTATTTAAAAAACGGATCAGAGCATAATCTTCATCACTAGCCCCAGGCCCGGACTCTAATGAAGTATCATTAGATTCAGTGCCTGTCCAGTAAAGGTGCTAATGAAAAGGAATCGTCCAGGACTGCGAAAAATTGTGTGTGCTTCTCCCCTTTAAAGTCCTCCCCCCAGTGTGGTAAACATCTTACTGTCAGCATGGCATAACTGCTCACTGACTTGCTTTCTAGTTTCCATGGAAACTAGGGCTCAAGGCCAGAGTGGATGCTCTACCCGCCCCCTGAAACAAAATTGGTAAATCCTGGCTTTAGCTCGAAGACAAAACAGTTATCTTTTCTGAGCATACGCTTTAAATGAGGACTCTATCAATATGTGAGATACTGACCTGAGATGATAAAACATAACCACTAACTTGCTATAAAGTGTGTATGTTTTTAGCATTTCAAGCCTTTTTCTAACAGGGTCCCTCTTAGTTTGACTGTCTGGGTTTGCACCCTCAGGTTTGACGTGATTTTGGACAGCGTGGGTGGGGAAACGGAACATTGGGCCATGGGCCTGCTGAAGCCCTGGTCTGGAGCAAAGTACGTCACACTGGTAACACCTTTACTCTTCAACACCGATTCCATGGGCCTGCTGGGTGGGATGTTTCAAACTGGATACACCCTGCACAGCAAGGCCACACAGGTAAGATGAGCAAAGCAAAATTTTGATTTCAACACTGAATAAAACAGTGCTGATGTGAAAGATTATACTGCTGTTTATGGTCTGACATGCACATCCACTCACCTCACAAACAACTTTTATTACTGTCCTGTTTATTTTTGGTTGGTATTCCTCAAAGCCATTAGCATAGGTGTGAACCACAGGTGCTCCCAAACTGAAATGAAATACTTAATCATCAGTGGCATGGAAAGACAACTTTGTGCAATGGGTGTAGACCTGTTCCAGCTAGAAGACGTTTTTATTTTATTTCCATTCAGTTAGGGATGCACCGATTTATCGGCAGGACATCGGCATTGGCTGATATTCGCCTTGTTGATTGCCATCGGCCTATCCGCAAATAAGATGGCATTTAGTGATGGCAGTGGCCAACGTTTGTGTTGTTTTTTTGCGGTCAGACTTGGACAACAGTCCGCTAACATATGCTGCTACTGCAGTTGCTGACTTCAGAGAAGAAGCCACTGACTGCAACAATAGAACATCAGTATCGACCAAATTGTTATTATAAACATCGGCATCAACCCAGAATTTCAAAATCGGTGCCTCCCTGCATTTAGTTGATCAGATGATGTTCAGTTCAAATGGGGATGGAAAAATCATGTTATAATTTGACTTAGCTTAGTAGCATATTCTCTCTTTGCAAATGTTTATGCTTGATCTGTAGAAATATACCCTGCAGTGTATTATAAATCTGACTGTGTGCAGGTGAAGAGAGAGAGTTTGAGCATTAAGAGTTTGAGTTCCTGCATGGATGTAACCCTCGTGTTATTGCATGTAGGTCATGTCCCTTCAGCTGCTTTATTAGTAGAGTGTAATGTGTAATGATGGTAGTGGATGAATAGGAGAGGACAGGATGGAGCTGCTCAAGGGACTGAATCAAGTTGTCCTGGCCATTGGAGACAGCACAGCCGGCAGCGTTGGAGTCGGGTGTGTGTGTGTGGATGGGACTGTGTGTGTGGGCGTTAGTCTAGATGCAATGTGTGTGTGTGTGTGTGTGTGTGTGCGCATGTGTTTGCTGCTGAACCAGCAGTATTTGGTATTTGTACAGATTGTAGCCGGCTATCTCCCCCCAGCAAATACCAGTGTTTGTGTGTTTCTTGCCAAGCCTCCGGGCCCCTTTGTCCATGGTCACAGCCAGCTGGTCAGTTTGGCAGGGCTCAGCCGCCGCAGTCACACCCTCACTGACAGCACGTCCTTTTCATCTGGGAGATCACAGCACAACTGAGCACTCTAGTGTTCAACTTCTTGTCAGCACTGACTGATCAGGAAGAATCTGTTGTTTTGTTCAAGCAAGCAGGGATTGATAGGCTAAAGGGGTGTGGCAAAGTCATGTCACATAATATTATATTAGGATCAAATATTAAGGGTCTAATTTCAAGATTAGTACCTGGGAGTTTCTTTCTTTCTCTCCTCAAGTTTTAAATGCTTAGTGCACCTTTTATTGGGATAGTGTCAGCAATTTTGTAATGATCAGTATTTCTTACATGTAATCCATGCTGTTACTTCTTACTCTTAGTATGCCGGTGTTACACAAGTCACTGTTGTGACGGAGTGTCTCCAGCAAACATTATGTGTGCTCTGGCTTTTGTTATGTCTTGTTTGGTTTTTGTAACTGAAAATATTAAAATTTTCCACTTTCAGTAGTAAGCTCATGGTATTTTTATCACAATGTTTTAAACTCTTTATCTTTATAAAAACAAATTGTAGATCAAAGTAGGACTCCTGGGGGCCTTTGTATGTAGAGTTCCTAATATTGTCATACTCAGATAACCACTCTGTGGTGTTTCATAACCAGTGATGTCCATACCTGCCTGACTTATAATTGTTGCCCTTTCTCTGTTTGCATCTTAGAACATAGTATCAAGTGGAGTCTTCTATCGTTGGGGATTTTATGCGCCAGATGGGCCTGCCCTGGACGAGGTCAGCAAGCTGATGGATGCAGGGAAGGTACTGTGCCGCCTTCATTACTAATATACATGCTGGCATACTTGTCATTCAGAACCACGTATACTGACAGAATGCGGAGATGGAAATCCTCTCATTTGCACACCAATCACCTGATAGTGAATCAGCCTGACAGTGAAATTCATGCAGGGATGGAGATCATACAAAATATGAACATACCAGGGATTCCTGTATTCAAGGCTCCCCTGGGCTTTGTTAAGGAGTGGGCATTGCATTCCCGCTGTGCACAGTTGGCTTCTGGGTGATTGAGTCAGGCGCCAGGAGACGGTGAATGGATTTTTAAACAGTGCTGAGCAGCCATTCGCAAAAGCGTGTGGGACCTCTGTCCTTTTGTCCCGGGGCTTACAGTGAGCGGCACACTCAGACCAGTGGCGGGAAGCTACGGACATGCACAGCCCCCCCGCACAAAACACACACATGCACACACTCTCTCTCTCTCTCTGCATGTCCTATTCTCAGTCAGAAGTGTGGATGGTTTCCAGTGTGACGCCACTGCTCTCCCCATTCATTGTTAACTACAAGAGATGCTGACCAGAATAACAAGCCCGCTGGCTGCTCGTGTTGTGGGACTAGCACAGGATTGTCCAGCCTCATCACATTCTGAACCCCTCCCTCACTCACAGCTATGAAAGCAGAGGTGATGTAGCATCAGCTTGTGGATATTTGCTTGTCTAAATTGAGTAAATATAATTACTATATTTTCCCAATGGTGTGCATTTGGGAAAACCCATCAGTTCAGCTTAGATCTGGATCCAGTAGTATTGGAGATAGAGAAGGTATTCATTTTGTCTGGTTTAAAGCACTTAATGCGTGGAGTTTATCCAATCAGTACATTAGAAAGCATATGAAAATATATGTAATTGACTTAATTGTCAAACTGTCAACACTAATTCTGCTGTCTAATAAAGCAGTCCACCTATCCATTTCCCCAAGCCATTAAAACGAAAGCAAAATACTATTTATCCCATGTCTGATATGCTAAATGCTTAAATCTGGTTGCTTAATTGTTTCCTGACTTACTTCCTGATTGATTTTAAGCTCATATTCATGAAATTTTTCTGCTGGTTCACTGCAGATCTTGCCAGTTGTGGAGGCCCAGTTTCCATTTACCCAGGTGCCCCAGGCTTTTCAGAAGTTGGAGCAGGGCCACGCCAGAGGAAAGACTGTAGTCAGGGTGGCTGAAGAGGACGAGAGACAGGCTGAAGAGTTGGTGCAGGACAGTCGCACAGAGTCCGAGCAAGAAGTTCAAGAAACAGCCAAACAAAACTAGACAGTAAGAAAAATGCCAAGATAATTTAGCTTTGGGATTCTTCTCACCTTTATAAGGCTACTCCTGACAGCAGCAGACTGTATTATTGTAGAGGTGCTGCTGTGGTACAGCAGACTACAAGCGTGACCTGAGCTTGTAATGGGATTGGGCCAAAGGCTGTTGCTCTTGCTAAAACTTACACCTTTCACAAGGTGTTTAAGTTATGCTGCCTTCCTGTATTGTTGAAGTTACTATAATGATCAGCCTTGAACTAATAAAAACCATTCAGGCGAGCATCCAGCTGGTACAACCAGGCTTTGTGGTATATTTTGGTATAGATTACTGCAATGTATTTAATAAGGAGTCACATAATAAAAAATGTCTGTTACGAACATAGTCAGCTGGAAATAGATGTGTTTTACCTCCAGCACCAGTTGAGGCAGAAGCAGCACAATAAGACATTTGCATTTTTTTGCATTTGTCCATGTCAAGGTTATCTGAAAACTACCCACGTCACGTTGCATCTCACATTACAGTATGTGAGTGTAGCTTACAGTAAGTAAGCTGAACAAAAGTTAACCATTCAAAATTTGGGCTAAAACAAAGAAATCTGTAGCATTTTGCCTTTTAGTACATTGTTGTAAACCAAGTGCAACTCTGTGTATTAAAGAAATGTATTGACAAAAATACTTTTATTACCATTCTGAAAACAAAAGTTTGCTGTATAATTTTGATTAAACAAAGAAAAAAAAGACATTTCAAGAGAAACTGTATTTTTGTTTCCTCATGTAGCATGCAGCTGGAAAATAAGGCTATGTATAATGTGTGTATATATACGTATATAACATGACGTTGCATAAAAAGTGTTAACACTGTTTAAGTTAATTAACATCAAGCAAACAGATTCATTCAATGAAAAGACAAAAAATAAGACTCAATATATTACTGGTTAAGTGTAAAGTATGAAGTATTTAAAGTTCAGACTCCGCTCTGAGTAGTAATACATTCTTACAGATTTATCCACAGCTCTTTATGTTGACCTCCTCATTGGAAATGTTTGTAGTCCTGCAGCAGCAGAGGTTGAGCATCTCTAATGACGTACCTCGCCCTTGAGCACTTGTCCTGCAGCTGCATAACAGAGCCTCTGGTAGAGCTGTTCCTCTGATAATAATATTCAGGATCCAGTCCAGCAGCTCATATGTTTTCATATAATCTCCACATCCCACCTTTGTTGTAGTTTACTTGGATCAAGTGTTTGTAGAATCACTTGGTTTTTGTCATAGTGATGGCCCCCTGAAACAGAAATGTTTTCTCATTAATTAATTAATTTATTATAATTATTGGTATTCAAGTGTTATTCTTTTTGAAGTGGTCGTTTATTTACTGCAGCTGGGATAAGATTGTGTTCCATAATATAATATTAAACTATATGTTACTAAAGATAAATGACACTGATATATAATCCTTTGGATAGTAAGGCATTTGTCTAAGGTCTATTTATATGTATAGATATGTATACATATATAGAATACTATGCATCTTGGTGCAGTGGACAGTACTTTGTACACTAACATGATTTAGTCCACAAGGTGTCACTAATCGACAGTGATGCAAACAAAAACCCTGACATTAAAATACCCAGTTTTCAGTAAAACTCCAATAACAGACCGTTAGATTCGGGGCGACTATTCTTTCAGTGTAATCAAGACCAAAAAATGTTTTAACTAATGTACAGAAGATAGATCTTAAGTAACATCCGTAGTGTAATGAGGAAAATGAATGCATCTTGCACTTAAAACAATCTCGTGACAAAGAATATTTGAAAATAATGCTAGAATTTTCTTTAACCAGAACATGCGTGTATTTAAGTTTGACTAACACTGAAGTATCCTATACCTTTGAAATACTTCACTGTCATTAAAACGTTCAGACATTTGGATCCTTGGTGGCTAACTCATCCCAGCTGGTGCTAATAGTACTAACTATCCAAAGTCTTCTATGTAAATCATTTATACTACTGTGTTTTGTAATATTAAAGAGAAATAGATTTCTTGAAAAGGTACATGGCATGAGTCATCACATATGGATGAATAACCTTTGATGTCCAGGACCAGATCAGAGGTGGGGGTGTAGGAGATAAAGCCCTCAGGGGTGATGCTCCACAAGTGGATTTGGTTGTCAGGCTCTGGAGTGAGACCCACGCGGCTTCCTGCAATTGTCACACTACCACTGGGACTCAGGCAGCACTCCTCCAGCAGCTGGAAACACAGGGAGAGGAGTTCAGTACCTTTTTTTTTTTTAGTATGGATCGGCCAGTGTTTAACATTTAAACTAACTGTCTATTATTTAACCGTGGGCTATAGACTTTATACCGATCAATAGACCAGTGTTTAGTATGATATGGGAGGTTTGTGCCTAAAAATAGTGTTGAGTTTTTGTTTGAACCTCAGCAATAGAAGTTTGTTTATTTATTTTGTTGCTGTTTGAGTCTGTAGTATTAGTCGTTTGTTTGACCAATTCTGATTAGATTTATGAATTTGTGTTGACATGATTAAAATGGTCTAGAGACTGCAGCACTTTTTGTATCTGTTGATCACCTCTGCTTTAAACAAAGCTTGCTCATGACTCTTTCGTAGCACTGTTCACAGGCTTTGTAGTAGTATAATGATGGCAGCAGCAATACCTTGCAGTGGAGATGTCCATTCTGGTAGAACCAGATCTGCTCAAATTCATCAGTCTCTTCTGTTTCTTGGATCCGCAGCAGTTTGACATCATCCAAATCGCCGGTCACTGACATCATGAGCCCCGTTTGTCTGTTCCTTAAACGGAAGTGCACTCGCTTCTACTCAGAAAATACACATGACCAAACGCTCAGTGCTTCAGCTCAGTGAATAACAGGGTTCATCATTCTTAAAGAGATGTATGTTAATGTACAAAATATATTTGTGCCATTTTCTAAACTAAATTTGAGCTTTACAGATTGAAAACCAACATTTAAAGGCAGCTAAATTCAGCTCCACACAAACTGACAATATCCAAGTAAAGTAATTTTTAAAGTAAGAAATTATGTTCTCCACCATTACATTTTGATTATGCCTCGATAATGACTACCAGCTGCTGCAAAGGTCCTAACTATAACAATGTTACATTTAGCTACAATAAGTAGGGTGTTAAGGCTTGCACTGTGTAGCTTTCAGTCATATCCATCAAATGACAGCTGCCTTTTTTTAGTGAATACTATTTGAACAGGAAATTAATTAAAATGTTTTTGTTTTTGTTTTTTTGGTTGTTCCTTTCAGTCAAGACAACCTGATACAGCTGTTTGAACTGAAAGTAGATCAAGGTAGGTCCGATGTACATGTACAAAACATTTAGAAGTGTAAAAATACTTCCACCACTGGTGTAC
This sequence comes from Sander lucioperca, assembly GCF_008315115.2. Taxonomy (NCBI): domain Eukaryota; kingdom Metazoa; phylum Chordata; class Actinopteri; order Perciformes; family Percidae; genus Sander; species Sander lucioperca. Next base: position 12,552,208 of record NC_050191.1, read on the forward strand.
AGACTTTCGAATGCATACAAGTGAAAGCTCTGTGCCCATTGTGTAGCCCGGATGTACCTGTAAAAGAGGGCGGAGGGATCCAATTTTCTGCCAGCTGCTGAACTTGCGCCAATCAGGCACCTCACCAGGTTTCAGCAAAATCTGAGGACCCCGATAGTTGATTCCCTCATATAATACCCACCTGGTGATACAGAAAAGACAAAAAAAACAGTCAAGTTTTACATCAGCTAAAATGTAGTCTATATACTTGACATTCCACTTCCGGGATTGCTCCGATGCCACAGTAAATTCCGCCGGATGCACGTATTTTCCGTTTCCTTCCGCTTTCTTTGTGTTGGATGTTTAAACTCTGGTGGATTTATGAGGACTCTGGTTAACTGCTCCTCAGATATCTGCAGGGTAAATTGAGATAGCTAGATAGACTATCTGTCCAATCTGAGTTTTCTCTCGCACGACTATTTTACAGCAGCTCCGTGCAAAGCTTAGCGCCACCCATGACGACTGGGATTAGTTTAAAGAAATGCCATTAAACCAGAGCACGTTTTTCTCCCATCCTAGAATGCTGTGTGAAGTAGCCAGACCCTCCTCCGCTCTGCAGCGTGTGGATGGTCTGGCAAAGCGAGACTAGCTATAATGAAACCAGGACCACTTCCTGCTCACCTTTTCTCAGTTCAGTCAAAGATAAATACTGTTTAAAAGTGTCCTGTTTCCTATATATAGAATTTGGGCTGTTCAAGAAAAAAAAAATGTTTTGGTTTTTAAATTCATGTATTTTTCATTTTAACAATCTGCATGGACAAGGAGAACAATGCCTTTCACATGTTTCTTTCTTTCATTTCTCTTCTTGGTTCCTGTCACATAATGCTGAATTTTGGCTAGTAAATTTCTTTCTTTTTTTTGATTTTCTTTTGGGGGCATTTTAGGCCTCTATTTTCATAGGACAGATGAAGACTTGAAAGGGGAGAGAGAGGGGGAATGACGTATAGCAAAGGGCTGCAGGTCGGGGTCGAACCCGCAGCCGCTGCGTCGAGGAGTAGACCTCTATATATGGGCGCCTGCTCTACCAGGTGAGCTACCCAGGCGCCCAAGCAAATTTCAACTGTAGAAAACATGTTGATCAAATAAAGGTCAAATAAAAAATTATCTAAATCTTAATTATATAAACCCAGGCTACAGTATCGCAATGCTGGTAGGAAGTTAAAACAAAGTCTTCTTTTGACTTGCAGTTGTGTTTATGAGACCTCTCTTCCATATAGCACTGTACCAAAGGTAATCTTCTAAAATGTGTCAACTTCACAACCATCCAATTTCTCTGTGACACTATGAAATGTTGCTTTTAACTCTCAATGGCCCTGTTGTTTGGCTGATTGCCCGTCTCTCCTGTAGTGGGAATGTGCCACTGCAGAGACAGCTCTGGCTCACTGTGAGCCCTTTATTTCCTCAGTATCAGTTCACACCTACAGTCTGAATCTCGCACATCAGCAGCAGGTTTCCATCATTACTCCATCTGTCAGTACTGTCATACAAAAGATTTACTGACGCTGCGCTCTGCATCCATTTAATTTGAACCTATAAAACACCATGTCTGAGCATACAGGCCAAAACTGTAGCCTATACAGTCTTAAACAAAAAATAAGTCCAGGAAGCCAGCTTCACTACCTGGATAACAGACCTGGATTACATTAAAAACTGTTCTTGCAAATGTAAAGGTAAGTTCTGCCAATTCAAAAGAACATCAAGACACTTACTTAGACAGACAACCTCAGCGTTGATTCTTTTATTATCTCTGAATCCTTTATCTTAAAGTTTAAGTACCTTGCTTTGTCGGTTGAGATTAATCTCCTTTAACACCTAACTTGTGAGTCATTAGTGGCACACTACATGGGTGTGGTTTGCCACAGGCAAAGAAATAAGCTTACGTTGTTTTTGGCACATCGACTTGGCAGTTGATAACTTTAGAATTTGAAAGAAATTAAAGAGATTAAAAGACAACAGGGATTTATCAGGGAGGTCAATAGGGGCCACTAAAGGCGTGTAAAATTAAGGATATTATTCTGTTTCACATGTTCCTAGCAGAGAACATGGCTTTCACAGCACACTGGGTTCACTCCCCAGTAGAAACACACACACACACACACACACACACACACACACACACACACACACACACACACACACAAACACACAAACACTGTTATGCATGAACCTGTCAAACTCGCACCAAGAGGAGAACTTGTTGACAGCCGAGTAGTTGCTTTACATTCCTACAGAGCAAGTTACCACAGAGCAGATGTAATGTACTCACATGCCTCCTTCAACTAGCACAGACTGGACTCTGGTGCAGCCTCCAGCCAGCTGGAGGTTGACTGATCCATCTGTCAGAACCACCCTCTTCCCCCACAGACCACACCGCTCAAACAGAGTGATGGATGGCAGTGAAAACTCCTGCGGAGCGCGAGGGAAAGAGAGAGAGATAGTGTATTAAGGAATGGGGTGGGCGGAGAGTTGCAGGTCATGCAGGTTGAAGTTATTTTGAGGTTACCATGGAAACGGACTGCACTCACACTTTTGTACTCCATGCCATTTTTTCCATCTGTAACAGCTGGGTTGATTTCTAAATCAACACTCATGTTGTAGATCAGCATCAGTGACTTATTTAACATTTACTTTTTATCATTTACCTTGCATTGTCTAAAATTAGAGAGGCTACCTGCCTGGAAAAAGTTGTGGGTTGCAGCACTAAGTAAAGTTTTATTAATATGAATATGTATCAATAAATTAGACTTTTATCGACCAAAAATTGTCTCTTCATTCACTGTGTTCATTTTCAAAAAGAACGCCATTCCATAAAAGTACTGTCAGCTGTGTTGCAATGTGGGTAATGTAGGCGCCAGGTTTTAACAAGGAAGAAGATTCTACTGAATCAATTTCGATCCATCTATAAGTCCAAAAATGTTATAGGAGTGCAATGCTCAATATGTGTAGTGCTCTTTTAATACAATGATATTGATTGTAGCAGCTTTAAATACTGTATATCGTGTTTCCCTACCTTTAAATCCGTCTGGCAGTCCAACATTGTAATACAGCTTTAAAAAACTTAATGTCCAAATTCAAGGGTCTAATGACCAAAAATTGTGGTGGACCATCCTATAAGAGGGACTGGGCTTTAAAAGTGCTCAAATAGTTAAAACAGAAAATAAACTTACAAAGCCAACAGTCTGTAGTGACAGGATGGAGCAGCTCGCATTAACACATCCCATTGCGCTCAGGTCTGGGTAGCTCCCCATTTCTAACACATACATCCTTCCAGTGAAGTCCTGGCCCTCAAATGCCAGCCAGCTGAAATCACACACACACACACACACACACACACACACACACACACACACACACACACACACACACACACACACACACACACGCAAGGAGCAAAGACGAGACTTGTGTTCTAGATTAATGAAGAAATATGATCAACATTTAAAACTATTTGCAAAATGTAGGTGCCACATTTTTAATTATATGCTGGCACAGCGAGTTTCAATATTCATACTATGTTAGGTCCTTCCTGCTTGAGGTTGAACAGCATACTGTGTATACACATATGCACAGAACTTACAATACATCAAATGAATATGGATACCACATCATAAAAAAATATAAGATGTACAGTGAATGACTGCTGCCATTTGGGATATTTTCTAAGTAAGTGGAGCAGAGACAGCCTGTAGCAGATCTTGAGTCCCAGAGATTCTTTTGTAATATGAGCAACATGCAGCTACAATTTTATCAAATCACCTTTGGGAAATCCAACCGGGCCTATTCCTAAAATCTGCTCTTGCAGAATGGTGCGGTCTTTCAAGCATCAATAATTCATCTTCTATCATCACTCACATCAACCGCAGCCGCAGTGATATTTTGTCCATAGTGTGCAATATTACTCACCTTCCAGCCAGAACCTTGCACGAGGCAACAGAGACGCCGTCCTGCAGGGATGCCACACTGTCCTCCAGAGGGAGGACAGAGCCTTGAAAACCTGGTTCAGAGAAAAGCTGCACCTGGGGCACACACAGCAAGACAACAGGCCTGAAACATCAAACTGTGAGTCTCTCACACACTTCATCAGATACGACGGACACTATCTCAGCAAGAATAGATGTGTTCTTTCATCCTTGTCAATCGCCTACCTTAAACTTGGCTGTGTTCTCAAAATCATCCTGAAACCACACACAAAATAAAGTAATCAGAAAATGGCATTATTACATATTACTATAAAACAATGACAAAAATGACCATTATTTCTTTGCTTTATAATTTAAGATAAATAATGAACTGTATTATTGGTCTTTTAAGACAGGATTTTATTTTCCTGCATTTAGCCACTTAACGCGAATGTAGCTGCAACACTGCAGTAGACCTTGCATGGAATCTATGTCTGTTTGTCATCATCTGATTTCAAATCCAAGTGGCCTCATGATGACTCACCTTTGTGATTTAAGATGTTTTTACTTTAAGTCTTATGATTCTCCGCACGGATACATTTACTCTTCCTTTGCCTGTGACTCATTCTCGCAAAGATAATCAAATGTATAAAGGTTGGTCTGTCCCCCCAGAGATTCCTGCTGTCCATGTTAAATTTTGATTTGGTCACAAGCATGAGCGTTGTGACTGGTCACATGCAATGGAAGCACTTGGTTAACCAAACTAGGACTATCAGGGGAAGTGAGAATACAGCAAGCCCTTTGATATTGCAAAATTATGAATCATAGAATGCTAAAATGACAATTATTGTGATTATCTGAAGCTAATTGTGCAGCTCACATGCTGGCTGCTGCACTGATTGAACATAAAATATCACAGGTACAAGACAATCTGTCTGATAGCTGGGGCAAAACAGCAGGTTTTTATAACTTTTGTCTGAGTCATTGTTCTTACCAGCACGACAGGCATTACTGAGGCAACTCTGGGCTGTAGCGCCCCCCAGTCCTCCGGGCTTCCATACAGGCCTTTCTCCAGGATGTAGCACTCACCACAAAAGCCCGGCTCCTCAAACACAACCCAGCTGAGAGAGAAAACAGAAGGAGGAGCATAATTACCATTTCAGACAGACATTTCAGAATTGTGTTTTCTCCGTTTCATATTTTATCTTAATATCTTAATAAGTAGAGAAAACAGTTTGTGGTGTGGTGCACACACAAATAAATTGTGACACAGTCAAAGTGACATTTGTCACAGTCATTTACCATGCATGTGTGTCAACAATTCTTGGTCAGAGTCCAAGTTGATAATGGCCTCCCACGTGATAGTATCTCAGCAGTTATGTACTCTCTTGGCAAATTGGGCATGTCTTGAGTGGCTGTGCTAGTGTGTGTTGTTGTGGATGCCTTGGGTATTTCTAAGACAGACAGGCACTGTGTGTCTGCATTTGTGGGCTTGTGTGTGTCACACTACAAACAAGTCTCTCTCAGCAATGAAAAAAAAAAAGGACGGCAGCACGACATGGGCGAGGCTGTGCAATCTAATAACAGGCTAGCAGCACAGCATGAATAACCCTTCATGCGAGAGTCCTGCCTCCTAAAGGACGAAATGTTCTACTCCACATAATTTACCATTTTGTTAGCCTCTCCCATGGGTAGCAATGATCAGCATGCTTTGTATTTCATTAGTCTAATCTGAGTAATTATTCTTTTTGATTTGCTTCTGGTTTTGTTTACTTCTGCGTTTTTTTCAGCTGATCAGAGCATAAAGAAATGGAAATAAGGAACACAGCCACTACTTGGATCTTCTACTTTCATATGTAACATTACAGACGATGAGACAAAACACCATCCAAATATAAATGACATTCCTTGTTAACAGTATTCAGGCTTCTAGAAACTCCTCCTCCACACCCAGCACTAATTTCACATTCATTCCCACTGCGAAAGGGTGTGAGACAGCATGCGCCAAAACCAATTTACTGACATGAATGAGGTGTGGCAGACTGAACATTATAGTGAACTAGGTAATCTGTCTCAACCTGTCAGCATGGGCGCGGCACCCTTACCTTTCTGAGCTGCTGAACAACGACAATAAACCGCACAAGACCTCAGTGGGAATGTAGCGTGGAGTAATAATCAGGTTGAAGCATACTGTAGGAATGCATGCACTGTACTGTTAGTTGTCCTCTGTAGAAACATACTTTACATCTAGCAATGGAAAGACAGCTCAGGAATTTGAACAATCAGAGAACAATTCACTTTATCAGGAGAAACAATGATACTGTGAACTATTCATTATCTCCATTACTGCTCACACAGCAGTGAAGGTTGCAGGGTATATGTAAGTATAATGTTTGTCACTTACACGCCACCCATGACATCAACTGACTGCGTCTTCATGCCATAGCCTGTGTCATCCATGTTAATCACAGGCACTGTCAGGTCAATGTTGACGCCCAGCTCACCGAATTGTATGTTGCTGAACATTTTGAGGTGCGAAGACATGAAATCCTGCAGAGAGATTTAAAGCATCAGATGAGCATCACACCAAGATACATCACAAATGAGCATAGTCAAACTCAACATACTTTATGGTAGTGGCTCTCAACCTTCTTTTAGTCATGCCCCCTTTGGAAGCGTCATGCCCAGTATTCCACTATAAACCACTTCCATTTTGATTAACCATTACCTAAATTAGTAACAAACAAGTCAAGTTGAACATTTTATATAATATTATCAAAACAATGAGCTGCATGTTTCCTTTCACCCACATTTTAAGGTAAATGTTGCACAAACTACCAGTTTTCCGACACAAAAAGTAAAATCCGCCACTCTGAAAGCGAACCCTTTTTGCTGTCTGAATAAATCTTAATAACCTGGATCTTGATACTCTTGCAAGTGTGAAAGAACTTGTTTCTTTGTTTGGCCCACATGAATCTGATTAATTGAACTCAATTTATTATTTAAACTTAATTTTACATTTTTCAACTTAGACATGTGTGCCATCCTCTGTAATGGTCAGGGGGTCCCGTGCCACAGTTTGAGAACCACAGGTTGGGCTAGTAAATCTGTTTCCCCCAAATATTAAAGGGGTGATTGAATTATTATATAGGGTATTTCACACTGTTCCTTAAGGTCTCCTGATAGGGTATGTAACATTGGTTGGGCTGACAATTGCCCGAATGCTATTTTATTAGGCCCTTAACTACCCTGTGAATATGGCTCTATTTGGAACAAGAGCTTTTCTTCCAAATATGGTATGCTCATGAATATTTAGATGAGCTGCACGCTGATTGGTTTGAGCGAACCCCATAGAAACACATTGGAGACGAGACAGCAGGTCTCATATTTCAGACACTGCAAAGTTATACGTTGTTTGTTGGGCTATTTCGTTATTAAATTCACTTCTGATACCTTTTTATGCGAGAAATCAACTATATAAAGCTCAAATATGGGCCGTTTTACGAAAATTGATGGTTAATTGCAAATTTGGTAAGACGTGTCGGACTTTAGGAGCTCCACACAGTCTGACGAGAAAACGGCAACCTCACCCAGTGAAAGTCACCGTTTCTCGGCTACTGGACTACTGGCTGGCTGCCAGCTGCCTGCCTAACTAGAGTATATTTAGTTTGCATTTCGTCACGCCACTTATATAACATCTACCCCAAGGTCTTATAAAGCTAACTATGGTGTCCAATTTCAATTTAATGCATTTTTGTGAACATTAGGGATTTTGTTAGCTGCTACTGTCCCTTCAATCCTAGCTATGTGTACAGATCGCGGCTAGCTAGTTAGCTTCACTTTCGGCATAATTAAAGTCTATTTACAATTTGAATTTCGTCACGACACTTATAGAACATATACCCCAAGGTCTTCTGTTTTTATGAATCAATTAGAAAACCTCAGAGTTTTCTCTGGTATTTACAGTAAATTGCTAACCCTGTACACAATCAATAGTGTGAGTTTATGTGAAAAGTTTTGGCCTGCATTTTGCTGCTTTTACATGGATTTTCCATTCTGACAAGAATACACTTTTATAGGAGCAACACAGAATACTTTCCATTTTTGATGACTAATTCTAACCTTCATAAACCCATGGTGGTCGAACCATAATTTAAACATTACACCACAGCTATTTCACTGCTACGTCACATACTGGTGTATTTTGAGCTTACTTTGGTCACACAAAGGTGTATAGGGAGTTAGCCCAGCATGGTACTCACAGCCAGTATTGGTCGCAGTGACAGGAGCTGCTCTGAACCTCCCCAGTCGCTGCAGTCCAGGTACTCTCCTTCTTCCAGGATGTGCTGCTGGCCCTCAAATCCAGGCTCGCTGTAGCCCACCCAGCTGGAAGAAAAGAAGTGCAGCCGTGTTGTTGGTTAGAGCTGTATTTATGAATCGGGACTGCATTACTTAACCTCAAATCTGGCAGCAAAGCTAATCCTGAATAAACTTTTCTACAAGTCAAGATTACAACTTAACTTGATTGACCTGTGTAAGCACAGATAATTAACTGTAAGACTCACAGTCCTCCGATGATCTTTAAAGAACCCACAGAGTTCAGTTTTGTTGAGTCAAAGTTTGCTCCATCTGCAGCAATGGCTTCACTTTCACAAAAGCTGAAAACGTCACTGTCGATTTCCAAACAAAAGCCCTCAAGGCCAGGCTTCTCATACACCACAGCCTGAAATAGAGAAAGCACAAGGCTTACATCAAACATCACTCATCATTTGGTTGAGTAGACAAACTGCTATTCAATTCAGCTCTGTCCTTGTTACTATCTACCTTTTTTGAGTCTTTGATCTCTCTGTATTTTTGTTCCAATGCACTTTTTATTCATAGAATGACACTTGATCCAAGATAGCAGGTTAACTTAAGAATAAACAAGGTTTATCGATATAAATATAATACTTCTTTCTAAATATACACAGTAAGTTTTAATAATGTTACTGAATTTCTTACTGGGGTTTAGCGTGACCGCAAATGAGGTGAAAAACTCATCCTTGCACACTTCGTCTGTTGAACTTTTGTGAGCACAATATTAGGAATGTTTGCACTAAAGTGATTTTCACTAATTGTTAATTGAGAGTTCAAAACGTTAAGCCTAAAAAAAAGGCTTTACATCTTTTATTCTGAGGTCTGAAAATGTCGTTGAAACGCTATGGTTACACTGGGAATTCTTTGATGTTGCATCTATTTTTGTCTTGAAATTAAAATTAGCCAAGGATGCAATGCACAATGCCTTTTATAAAATAGTCAGAGTTAATCATTTGGTTACTTTATAATTAGCAGATTTAAAATAACATTATATTAACATTAAGCACGTGCAAGTTAAGTAAAATGTAGAATGGTATGTCAATCCTACCTTGACTTCATTGGGATTCTCCACTTTGAAACCACCCTGGAACAGAGACATCATTATTACTAAGCATTATCTTCTCTAATTAAATGTACATTGTAAAAAAAAAAGCGAGTCAGTCAGAATATGGAAAAGGAAGAGTTGAATGGAAACAAGAATAAGAGTCTAAAGCCATGGCAGCGGCTAACTATAACAGCTAACTTTATACCTGCATAAAAACATATTTAAGGTGTTCATTTTAGGATAGGGAGTTAGCAAGCCAACATGTGTTATTGAGCACAAAACACAAAGTACAGCTGAGGCTGGAATTTCATTAGTTTTGCATGTATTTGGTCATAAACCAAATTACTACACTACTTTTTTTTAAAGATTATTTTTTGGGCATTTTAGGCCTTCATTTTCATAGGACAGCTGACGAGATAAAGGGGGGGAGAGAAAGGGGGAATGACATGCAGCCACAATTTTCTCTCAATCTGGTAAATGTTAAGCTATTTCTAATAATAATATTAATTCATGTTATATTTCCCAAGATAAGTGCATCTTTTGACCTGCTGGTGGCACTATATGGAAAATCTGAGTACCAATGTAAATAGGATTCATCCTCTGGGAACCATGAATGTTTTTACAAAATTGACACAACCATGCAACTAGTGTGGCTAGAAGCAGCTAATTAACATATCTTATTCTTCAACTATCCTCTGCAGTGTACATTCGATGTTGCACAGAAATACGAACCATTTTAAGTGGTCGAAGAGATCCAACAAAGGGTGATGGGAAGCCCCAGGTCTCAGGAAAAGGGTACTCTCCTGTCTCCAGCACAGCTATCATGCCCTGGAACCCCGGGTCACTGAACACCAGCCACCTGAAGGAAAGAGGGACACCCACATTGCATGTTAATTAAGTATTAAGCCAAAAAGTCCCTCCATATTATGCCTCTTGGTGGTTTTCAAAGCAATGTGAGTCATGACCTTGCATGGCTTGTTGCTTTTATAAAAGGCATAATTGTCATAAAAAAGAACAAACTCACAGATACTTTTTGTTCCACATAGAAATCAGCAGGTATGTTTGGTAATTTTGCTCAGTACATTAAGTATTAATAGGTTAGGGCAGTGTTCTAATGAGGTATTTTGTATTTATGTCAGACATGAGTCATCCAACAGCAGACAACAAAAGCTAGTTATTTTAGAATACAATATCTTTGAAATGCATGCTTCAGCTTCAAAGCATTTTCTTTTACAATTCACTTTTAGCGTGGACAGCCTTTGTCGGAACTATGTCATATATCACATGTGAGCCTCTGGCAGAAAAAATTAACCCAGCTTATTCAGTCAGTGCTGAGGAAGTGATACCCAGAACTGATGCCCAACGTATGGTGCAGAAAGATATATAATAACTGGAGCCAAAGAGTCGGTTAAATCAGTGAACACAACTGAGCTAGGTGCATGTTGGAGTGAATTTGTTAAACACAAAACTACATCTGCTGAACAGTTGCCCCACTTGTCACAGAGCAAACGCCATAGGGGGAGCTGCTGAAGCATCATTATTTGTAGCTGAGCAAAGATGAGCTGGCATTTGACAGCTCGAGTTGTCGAGAAATGCTGAAACAATCTCCAAAATGTCAGGTTTCTACCAACAGTGCCAAGGTAAAACTACAAAAATAGCTATAACTTCTACCATCATTAACTTCCTCAGGGGCAGGGCACAAAATGTCCTGAATGCCAACACCTCTCACGTGAAAAAAACATTCACCCCTTTGCCAAATTCTCTCCACACCTTTGTCTGTTTCTCTCCATATATCTCCACCTCTCCACTCTGATGTGCCCACACTTTCTCTATTTTCTAACATGCAACAGCAGGAAGACATTCCTGAGAGGCAAACGAGTGAGAGTCAAACCAAAGACAGAAAGGAACGTAGCAATGATTATTATCTCTCAGCTATTTGTCAAAGCCAAACACCGGGAACATCCCATTAAAAATACTTTAGGCTTGACGTTAAGCACAGCAGGCAAGATGTCCAAAGTCTACTCTTCTGCTGGGTCTTACAGTCATTAGCAATAGAAAACTCATTGCAGAGCATGGGGGTTTCTCATTGGCTGCTCAAAGTAATTACACTACTTCTTCGTTCTTTAGCGCCTAAATGTATTGCATTTCAAATAAAATCTAATCTCCAGATAACTACCTATCTACCACTCTGATCAATCACAATAAGTAGACCATGTGTCTTGCTAATGATTTGATTTTGTCGGCCTGTTCAATATTGCCACACCCACGCTTTACCAGTCAATTGCAAAAGATCTGAATGATTGTTTTGCTAAAACAGCCACACTTACACCCCAGAGTGAACTTGGATGGAAGCAGTGCTCAGTGGGATGCCAAACGAGCCCGTCTCTATTGTGTCATTGTGGTAAGGCGTTACTCTGCCGCGGCCTTCCGGTTCAGTAAACAGATCAATATGGGGGAGGCTGTAATCCTATAGGGGGAAACAAACACAGCAATTATCAGCGGCGGCCCATTCTAGTCCTTAAGTCATTCTTTTGTAATGTGACCAAGTAAAATCTTAACTAAGCGTACCTATTCTGTTCTTACGGAGTCTGGACTGAATATACATGAAGCAATATCACACATTAGCTATGTTTCAGAGGGCCATGTGAGGTGACGATGATGTCGATAGTGCTATGTGCTAAAGGCCAAACGAGGTGGATATATTTAACTGGTGGACTCACCCAGACAGCAAGTCGAATTGAGCCAATCAGCATTGATGGGTTGTTCTGTGGTTCTGTCTCCAGCCCAGGCTCTGCCCACACATTTGTCAATTCAATGCCTCCCTCCTCCAAGGCGATGGAGCGTCCCTGGAAGTCAGGCTTCTCGTAGAGCACCCAGCTGTAGTGAGAACAAAAAACATGTAATCATATGGCCAGAAACAGATAATTATATGTTGGAAAAAGAAGGAAGGGCCAGGATAAATGTATGTGGTACAAAAAGCGTCTTAAAAGCATTACTTCAATGTTTTTTGGAAAAATATGCATATTTGCTTTCTTGTCAAAAGTTAGAGAAGACCAACACCACTCTATCTGTCCCATAAATATGAAGCTACAGCCACCACCACTAGTTTAGCAACCCCAGCACATAATCCCCCTAAACCCAAACATGTCAACTTTACACTTTGTTTCTTTTTTATTGATTCAACAAATGAGATCTATAACTAGTTTATTAGTGATCTTTGGAGGTGCTGGTAGGTGGATGTCGTTACCTTTGGACAGAGCCGGTCATTAACTAATGACCACATAATTATAAGGACATAGTGCAATTCTCAGCTGCAAAGGTTATTCAAATATATAAATATGCAAGAAACTTTGTAACTATCCTTTTTGCTATTTTTGGGAGAGCAACATGGAGATGAAGCTTGGATGTGGAGTTTTTGAGTAGCGCTATGGAGAAAATTTTGAGTCCCTGTATCATCCACTTGTCCCTAGTTTGTTCTTGTGCACACACACGAGAATGCACATGCAGGCACATGAGCATGTTGTACACATTCCTGCCAATGGTTTTACACTATTCCACTGATCTAAAGGTAGCGATAACACGTCAAGAAACGCAGCAATGCTCCAGCAAAGGCAGGGAAGAAAAAAACTGCAAGCAAGTCAACATGGGTGTTAACAATGCAGGGTTCAAAAACAAAAGGAGAGGGAAGGACATGCATTCAATACATATGCCAGGCCTCAAGGATTCACAAACTTTCTGGTGAGCAACTATGAACAGAAATCTTGTTTGTTTACCAGTAACACATTTCAAAGACAAAGTGGATATATAATTACAGTTAACGTTAAGTAGGGAACTCTTAATCCCGATATTTCATTAAATTAATGGAACATCCAGGAGCCTTAACAGGTCACACTGGCATCTCAAAACCACTTGACACTAATTAGAAGTACACTTCAGTGCAGATTTTCTTTTCATCGTCTGATAGTTCCAGTTGAATTTCACTACTTACCATCCTCTAACAACCTTCACAGATATGAGAGGTGATAGCTGCAGAGAAGTAGCATCTGCTACATCCCTGTAAATCTCATGCGCCTGGCCACTGAACTGAGCTTTCTCAAACAACACCATCTGTTAAGAGACATGAAGGGTAGTGTCAAAACAAATCAAATCAACAATTTTTTGTTTTGTTAATACCAGTCATGAAAGAGGATCCCCAGCACAGCTAAAGCTGAAGGTAGACTGAATTAAAGCAATGTGTGGGCCAGGGGTATAGCTCTTATTCTAACAACTACTAATGAAGTTCTACAATAATGCAAAACCACAAGTTTTGCACTGCATTGGCAGCACTGAATTCCATTATTGTAATCACATCCAGCTGAGCATTTGCACTAGACTGTTTTTTTAAATACTTTGTTTACCCCCAAGAACACCATATGAAAAGCAGATGTTTTCACAGAACAGAGAATTGCCTGTCCAGATTCCTCTCTCCATTTTGTTTTTACAGTATGTGGGCAAAATTGTGCCTACCTTTCCAGGGCGCTTGTGAAATCCCTTGGCAGTTCTTATCTGGAATGCAAAAACACTAAATTTTCATTGTGACAAAGACTGCAGACCATTGCAAACATATATAAAGTGCTAGAAAAGCTAATCTGCATTTGTTTGTCCAGCAGCTCTGTGCCTGTTGAATGCCCGACCTTTCAGTTTACTTCCAGGGACACAGTGGGTCCATGGAGACTGCACTGCTTTGAATTTGTATTCAAGCATCACACTGGTAAGCCAAAAGGAAAAAAGTGATGCTAAATCCAGCATGCTTGCAAAAAGGCAACAGAAAAAAATACAGACACTATAAAGCTTGTAACATCAAGTCGGTAACAATTATTCAATGTTAAAATGCCAAACATTCCCTTTACACAAATGAATATTTGCTTGTTTTCTTCATCTTCTGTGATAGTTAACTGAATAACTTTGGGCTTTGGACTGTTAGCCGGACAAAACAAGCTGAATGGCGGAAATCATGATGAGACTTTTCACTGACTAAACAGTTAATTGATTAATTGTCAGATTCATCAATAATCAAATGCTGATCAGTAATTTCAGAGTTTTTTGGAAAGAGCTATGTTATTTGGTATTAATAATTGGAAATACGAAGCGTGTCCAATCAGTAAACTTCCAGTTAAATTATTCTAACCAATAGCTTGCAACTGAACAGGCAAGCATACAAATCAACATATATGGAGAACAAAAATGTACAATCATGAATTGCTATTGATCAAATATTTACTTGGGTTTAATTTGCGCTATCCTTTTTAAGGAAACACATTTTCCTTATAATTTGGAAATGTAAGTGTAAGCCCATACACTTCAAGGAGATATGCAGCTTTAATTTTAATACTAACTATTAGGTATCCTCTAATAGAATGTATGCCGCACACTTACATTTTCACTAAGTCTTCCCTGTGGCTGAGCCGAAGGCTGCTTAAGCTCAGGGAGTGTAGAAGGGATTGAAGGAATCTCAGGAAAACATGGAAGTACAGCATCAGGAAGAACCGGACCTGGTTTCACAGCCAGATCTGCTTCACCTCCGGAGGCTGGAGTTGCCATTTTTTCAATAACCTGATGCATAAACCGAAAACCATCAAGTATCTATGGAAGTTATTCCTTACATCCCTAGGGAACTTATAAAAATAACAGAATGATGTTTGTTGTTATTTAGAGACATGTTAAAATTGAGCACTTGGTTCTATGAGTATTTCCTTTCATTAGATAATGAATACACTTTGAGTGTAGATATTTTTATAGCTTTGCTTACTTCAACTTGTGCCTGCCAGATGTATGTTGACTGTGAAATATCTGTGTTATGAGCACAACTTCTTTAAATTCACATCATTTTAAGGTGAAAATAACATTAACTAACCTTAGTTTTGAATTGCTGCTGTCCTTGTATGCTCTGCACTGGTTTCACTGGTTCTCGGGGGAGGTACTTCTCTAAATAGTCCGGCAGCTTGATGTCGTTAAAGGAGGGAAGTGGAGGGCCTGAGTCACTGACCACAGCCTGGGCTTCCTCTCTGTTGCTCAGGGCCAGTGTGTCTTTGAGTGGAGCTGCGGCAGTTGGGCTTGGTGGGGGTGGATGGGTTAAAGGTGGAGGGCTTAGCTGGGGGGCTTCACTAGGTGACACATCCCCAGAATTGGTGCCCTCTGCCTGCGTTTGAAATCCATTCCTCTTCCCTCTTAAGATGGAGGAGGTGAGGCTGCTGAGGACACAGCTCCCCTCCAAGCGAGACTTCACCTTGACCTGGTCATCTTTCTCTTCCTTGACATCTTCCTCATCTTTGACAGGAGTCTTGTCCCTGAGGCGAGAGTGAGTGTCCAGGCTACTGAGCAGCATGCTCCTGTCTGCCAAACTAGCCCTGGCAGGCTTCAGGCCAGATTTTGTCTCCTTGTTCTGGAGCTTGGCCAAAAGGCCTGGGGTTGTGTCTACAGTGAATTGATTTTTCTTTCTCAGGCCAAACTTAAACTCCTCGGGGTCAAACGTCTTCTCAAAGCGGTCCTCCCTGATGGCAGGCATGGCAAATGGTGGCTGAGGTTGCCGGAGTTGGTTGTGTTTACGTGGCGGGAGGGAGAACGGGGAGCAAAGCTTCTTGATTTTCTCAACAAAATCATCATCATCTAGTTCACCAGAGGTGTCCAGAAGATTGCTCTCACTTCCAGAAGAGCTCAGTTTGGGCACCGGGACTTTAAGCCTCCGTTTAGGAAAGTCCACATCCAGCCAGCTTGAGGGGGCGTCTTGTCGTGTTGCAGAATCGTCTTTGCTTAGTCCCCGTGGTAAATGGAGTTTCTTCATGGTTGAACGCTGGGTTGAGTCTGGGATCGGCTTATTAGCCTGTGGGGAAGTGGGTGCTTTTGGAGTTTGACTTGGCTTGTTATTTACCAGTTCCTTTTTGACTGTGTGTAGTTGTTGATGTGGGAAGATATCACCATTAGCAACAGGTGAAAGTTCATCTATTGGTGAATGGAATGTTTTCTCAGCTG
Organism: Sander lucioperca; assembly: GCF_008315115.2. Classification (NCBI taxonomy): domain Eukaryota; kingdom Metazoa; phylum Chordata; class Actinopteri; order Perciformes; family Percidae; genus Sander; species Sander lucioperca. The sequence continues at coordinate 12,568,555 of NC_050191.1, forward strand.
TCTTCTTGACCACATTAACTGTGGAGCTAAAGGCAGCACTATCAGAGGGGCTCTGTGCTATTATTTCCGAGCCCTTGAGTGGAGTTTTGTCACTTGTGCTCTTTGTTTTTCTTAATTCCTCACACTGCAAAGCTAGTTTCATTACATCTCCGGAGACTTTGACTTCCGAAGGCACTGATTTGTCAGTTTCTTTCTCATCATCTTGCCCTGCTCCTTTACTGCTTGCAGATTTAGAGACAGAAATAGGAGTAGACTCTTTAACAGATAATTCTTTCTCTGACATTTTATCTGTCTGTGCAGTTATCAATGCTGGAGTGCCACCAGCGGCTTTTACAGTGACTTTCTCAGCTGCTGTAGTTGCTTTGGTAATAGACTTTGAGCTGGAGAACTGAGCATCATTTGCTCCATGTGCACATGAGTCATCTGGTGAATTATCTGTTTTTTCCACAGAATGAGGCTGTGGTTCTTCTGCAATCACTACTGGCCCTGTCTCGGTTTCAGGGCTTTCTGCAGCCTTTGTTTGCAACTCAGGCGGCCCATGAGTTGCTTTTTCTTCCTTTGATGACCCTTTCTCACTCTTAGACACACACACAGCCTCATTAGTCTGGGTGACGGCACAAACAGCAGCCTTTTCGGGATGTGTTGTCTTCGTATTTCCAACATGTTGTTTTTGAGCAGAAAGGTCTGATGTTAAGTTTTTTTCTGAGGACTGAGAGACTTGTTCGGCTTGGTTTGTTTCTGGTTTTGTTATGGCTTTGACCAGCTGTGTCTCATCTTTTCTTTCAGCATTTTTTCTTTCATCGGCTTTACCCTCTGTCCCCGAGATACCTTGTCTGCTGTCTGAAACCTCGGCCTTTGTGGTATTTTTTTCTGAATGCAGGAGCTGCTGTGGTTTTTCTTTGCTTTTCCTCTCTGCCTGATTTGTTTTTTCACCCTCTACCTTTTCTAATTTATCCACATCTTTACTCTCGGCCTGATTTGTTAGTTCTATGTCCTTGTTTTGGGGTTGCAGTGTTTGCCCAGTGTCTTTATTATTCGCTTCACTCACTTTCGCTTTACTTTTTGATTCAGATTGCATCGACAATTCTTTATCTAATTTAGAACGTTCAACAGGGGGCTCTTGCTCCATTGAAGACGTCTCAGTAGGTCGTTCAACCGCAGGGGAGGGGGAGGAGGCTGCCGTTTCTCTGCTGTCCTTGGAGGCCTTGTCTCTCCTCTGTGTGAATAAGGGACAGTGTCCCCCTGCCTTTTCCTCCTTTTGGGGTAAAATACCAGGATCTTTGTCAATAGGCGTCTTTGTTTCGCTGCTATGAACAGCAGTATCAGGTTCATCTTTGTTGACAGATGGTTCAGGCAGTCCCTCCTGTCTGCTGACCGGTTTGTCGATATTCTCCTTTTTAAATGAAGAATCTAACTGTTTCTTCTGTATGTCCAACACCTCCAATTCCTTCTTAAATGCTTTTTGTTTGGTTTTAGTTTCAGGTATCTGTTTGTCTGATGTATTTCCTTGGGCTTTTTTAGATGGTAATGAGACCTGTTTGGCGGCAGAAGCACCCTCCTCTGTATCATCCACCTGTTGTTGTTTTATAGCAGTGAGCTCTGGCTTATTTGTAAAGCAATCTTGTTTTTTTTCACTATTTGGGCTGATGGGACTGGTTGGTTCCCGACTTTTTCTTCTTTTAGAGCGGGAGCCTGTTCTGCTTGGGCCTTTGGACTGTGGGCTAATGCTATTGGTCAGTTCTGCAGAATCACCTGGCCCTTTAGATGAAACATTAGTTTCAACACTGTTAGGTTTTGTACCCTGATCTGCAGTTTTCGAGGCCACTGTGTCGTTTGTTTTGGAGCTCGTTGGTTGTTCTTTAGATATGGAAATCTTTACCCCTACAGCGGTAGTATCTTGTCCATCTGGTTTTAATGTTATCTCTGACTTTGCTTCCTGTATTTGCTCTTTAGTATCCAGTCTACCCTGATGGTCCAGTTCTGGTGACTTTGATGCAGCAACTGCAACACACATAGCTTTCATTCCTTTCATAGCTGGTGTTTGAGGCAGCCCTGCCATGTCCTCTGTTTTAGATGCCTCTGTGAAGTTCCTCGCTCGCTCCTTGATCGTCATCGGCTTCTCCCTGATGGGCGACGCAGAGCTGGACCTGGCCATGCCGTAACGTTCAGCTGAATTTGATCTCTGGTCTGACGACACAAAATCTGCTTTCGGCCTCTCTGTGGCTTTCCTGACTGGAGAGACATCAGCACTCCTCTGGGTTTGGAAGGTCTGCTTGCTGACCTTTGCTGCTGGGCGCTCAAAGAGGCTGATTTTATCCGCAAGGCGGCCAACGACTGGCTTAGGCTCCTCATTCATTTTCTTCAGCTTGTGTAGTCTGTGTATGAAAAGAGGTTAAGGTTTGAATCCAAATATACATTTTATATTTTGCTAAATTTTAAACATTTAAAGTTGATTTTGACTTGTGTATTAAACTTGCACAACTGCCTCAATATGCACCATTTTCTCTGTCAGATAAATGTTAGTTTAGTTTAGTGTTAGGCTGAGTTTAATCTGACCTATTTTTCATCTGGTCTGTACTGGACAGTGACAATCTTATAGCACAGGGCTGTACTTTGTGTTCTGACTCACACCATTGTTTGACTGTGGATACACCTGTGATATTACACCCATAGCAGCACACAATCTTTGACAGAAATGCCACAAAAGCTTGACAGGTGGGGTTAAAATGTCTGCAAACTAAACATGTATTCCTAACACATAGTTTATTTTAAGTGGAATACATTATTGGAAGACTTTTCTATATACACTGAAGTATATGAAAATGTGAAACTGCTCTCTTTATACTTTACTAATCACATTTAGGTGAGAACTTACCTGGTATCAATCTCTGTCTTGGGCTTATCCTTTGCTTCATCTTCGTTATTCTTAAACGCTGCCTTAAGTTCCTGTGTGTCTCCTGTTGGATTTTGCTTTGGATTCAAAGGCACATATTTTGTAAAAAACTTCACCTCACTTTGAGAAACCTTCATACTCCTGCGTTTGGACTCTGGTGTCTCTGTCCTCCTTTCTACTTTGTAAAGACTGTCGTCGTCCTCCATGTCTGTGCCACCATCAACACATGCCAAAGTGGCTGCAATGACTGAGTTTGATTCCTGGAAATTGTCCAACTGCTGGACTGTATCGGAAGAGGAAGTCTTACTCTCTGCTCCTTCAGGTGATGCCTGAGGGGTGGGGTTGTGCTTGGAGGAGGAGTTTACAGATGACTCTCCCATGTCAGTCTTTGGACTTTTGCCCTGAGGACTTGTCACTGAGTTATCTGATGTTGGGATTCCCTCTGGGACAGGTTGGGCACTGGGAGGCACTTTCTCCTGGGAGCTGTCCGCTCCATCTTCCTGAGAGTTCTTCCTGTATTTCCTTCTGGCTGTGTTTTTACGCCCCATGCTGTCAGCCTCTGTTTGTTCTTCAGGTTCAGGCTTTGACTGCGAGTCCTTGCGTGATTTCAGTGACACTCCCACTAGGGCACTGTTATAACTCTGTGCCTCAACAGCAGGCCTCACATATGTCCTTTTGACATCTGTCCTTTTGTTCTCTGCACTTGTTGAACTTAAGTTCAAATCAAAACCCGGTGATGACTTAGCTTTGCCGAGGACCTTTAGGTTCTTTTTTGTGACTTTGGTTTGGACAACTTCCTGTCCAGAACAGCTGTTTTGGCCGCAGTGAATCACACTGGTCTCCTCCAGGTACACATGGAGCCTCCTGCCTGTCTGGGCCTGTGCTTGTCTCTGGGCCTGAAGTTGGGTGTGGGCCCACTCAGAGTCCCATACCACTCCCTGCTCAGAAGAGGAAGAGAAATGTGTCAGATGACTGGCATTCTTCTCAAGATTCCCGCTCGCTGAAGTACCGTTACTGCTCTCCTCCCTCTCCTTGCCCTGCCCAACTCTCTTCTTCCTGCACTCCACAAACTCCTCCTTCTTTGGACCTCCTTCTGCTGTCTCAGTTCTGCTCACAACAGCGCCGTCTCTGTGGGCAGACTGCGTGGCGTCCTCCTCTTCACAGGGGAAAATGTCTCTAGGGAGACAGAGTGGGTTGGGATTGGAGCTCTGTTCCTTCTCCTCCTCCCACTGTTCCCCTGCGCAGAGTCTCACAGACTCCTCACTCTCCTCCTCTCCTTCTGACTTAACAGCCTGATCGCTGGTTGGGGGGGCATTTTCAGTGGGACTCTTTGGACCTTTTACCCTCCATGGAGAAAGCCAGCTCCCGATACGACCCAAGACCCCAGTGCTCTGCTGCTCCTCAGGGCTCTCAGACTAAATCAAAGCAGAGAATAACTCACATAAATGTCTGTATACACATGCAGTGACAGTTAATAAACATGCATATTTCCAATGAATATGCGCAAACTCTAGCTGAGCTGAGTAGTTACACGTGGTAGTGCAAATAGCATAACTTGCCAATGAACAAAGGAAGGGAGTGCAGGCTTGGGATCTAAAGTAAATATTATTAGAGGTTTGTTCATTGACATTTTTAGTATTTGGCCATGCATCTCTCAGCATAGCAAATACATGCAGGAGTGCTTATAACCTGTAAGCTTACCGTAGAAAATACCATATCATTCAGATTCTTTATGTAGGTTGTGAACATGATTTTGCTTTAGATCAAAAACTCCTAAAGAGCATAAAACAAAAACAAAATCATTCCACCAGGATAAAAAAATAGCAGTGTGAAAAAGCAGAAAATAATCACAAAAAAAGATATTTTGCCTTAGCAAAGTGATAGATCCATCCCTAAGTCTAACTTTGAGCAATTCCTTTTAGTTTCAAGTTCAACTCACCCTTAATTAGACATAGAAGAAAACTTTTCGGCCCACTCCAACATATAAACCGCTGTCAGTTTATGCATAAAAGGATAAAAGAAGCACTAATATGCATGTCTAACTGATGGAAATGTTGTGTTTTGTCCTCCTTGTATCCAGTAAAGTATCCAAAACTGGCCAGACTGCGGCATCGCAGATATGGGCGCTGTGAAAGTTCTGCCCCTGGCGGAGCGCACGCAGCCAGGTGGTTAAACGATGCCTTCATGTGCTCCTTGTAAATTTCAGAGACGAGTGTCACTAAATGAAGCCGGTTATTCAACAAGAGGTCGCCCATCTAACCGCAGTTTCATTTAGCTGATAAGTGTTAGTCTCTGAATAAAAGCAGGCTTGACTAGCTGCCATCAGCAATGATTGTGAATATTTAAATAGACAAGTTGAAAAAACATTTAAAAACTGTAAACTACACCTTTAATACTAACAACTCCCAGTCAGTCATATTAAAATCACTGCAATATATACTTTTAGCAGTGGTGGAATGTAACTAAGTAGACTACATTTACTCAAGTACTGCACTTAGGTACAAATTCATGGTCAATACTTTACTCAAGTATTTCCATTTTATGCAACTTTCTCAGAGGCAATGTAGCCTACTTTTACTTCCTGTCCAGTGAAAACCATGTATCTCCAAATGTGGTGATTTTGAATTTGAATGTTTCTGACAAACTGCAAGATTAAGTATTTTTCTGAGCAGTATTTCAATTAGAACAACCTTAAACAACACAGCAAAATGCAACACACACATTAATGCATTATACTACTCCAAAAACATCATAAAACAGGGACCAATTTTCAATACTTTTTATTGTGATACTTTAAGTACTTTTGCTGCTAATACTTTACTAACTCATATTTTTACTTAAGTAAGGATTTGAATGCAGGATTTTTACTTGAGTATTTTCCACAGTGTGGTACTAGTACTCTTAAGTAAAGGATCAGAACACTTCTTCCACCACTTACTAACCCTTTTTGTTATAAATTAAAAGTAAAAGGATCTTGAAACTGGGTAACTTAAGAAACCATAGCTTGACCTAGAAATGTATATATTGTATTATTACTTCCAGTATTTCTGAAGCTTTCAGTATAACTGTTATTAGTTGTTTTTTTTGTGTGGGATCAAAAGGTCAAATGTAATTTTGATATAGTACCCGTTCTCCCGTGTTAAACATTTTAAAATGGCAAGGAGCAGGGTTATGTTTTCCGTTACTGCTGTTATTTTTGTCATTACAGCACATATAGTTTGAATTGTTTGTCCATTCAGTATCATGTCATAGTTAGTAATTCACATTTTTGGAATAATAAATGCTTAGAGTGGATTGTAATGAAGGTTTTTGGTACACATCAAAAAAGTCATCTCCCAACTTCTGAAACATATGTCTTGTTTGAAATACAATTAACATGTGTTGTATGTTTCTATATGTGCATTTCATATTGTGTTACTGATGTGTGTCTCTGTAGGCCTATACATATTCATTTGGTGTAGTATATTTGTTGTTCTTCTTTAGAAACTAAGCCGCACAGAGAGCTTTCATCCATCACAGCAGGAGAATAAAGAACAGGTTTGTGATAGCCTACATACATTCATTACATCATTACAGTACTTACTTTATTTAATATCATAAAATAGTAGAAATGGGATTAACAATTCTAATTATTTCCACAGAATGCTAAATAAGTATGCATAGGGATATCTGATGGTTGGTACCTTGCAGCTCTGCACCTCAAGTATCAAACTATCGCTTGGCTGTCAAATATGTGAGACACTTGTGAGACCTAAGGGAGTCCAAATTTGATCTTGTAGCAAAGACCAAGGCTAATAAAGTACAGAAATTTGGAAGCCATGTTTTAATGAACAAAAGTATAATGATAAGTCTCCAAAGTGGTCCAAAATAGACCCATTGTGTCTAACATTAGGTGCATAAACAAGTTTAAACATTACAGTTTGAAATTAGATGCAATGGCTCTGGTTTAGTAAAGTCACACTGCTGTCCTGTATTTGCTGAAGCACCTCGTCCAGGTCGATGATGTGTTCTCAAAATTCCTACATTATTTTTAGCAATTGAAGGCAGCAAGAGGCCGTGTCCAAACAAACTTTTCCAGGGGAAATGACGCACTGACTGTGTGGGTTTCAGAGCCTGTTGAATTCGGTTTTTGGCTTTCCAAACCTGTGTGCCCTTGTTTCATTTGGCGGGCAGCTCAAGTCAGTCTTTCCGTGCTGCTTGGCCGAGGAATTTAACCCTTTAACCACTTTTTGTCTGTGTAAGTTACATTACAACATTATTTCGACTTTTCTTTTTAAGTAAATAAAGAAAACGTGACATGACAAAAGTATGAATTACGGACTACAATCCCCCCCACCTCCAAGTCTATAGTTTGTCACATACCTATCCAGGCTGCCATAGGTGTGGGAGTGGCGCTGGTAGGTTAAAAAAGGTTGTCGGTTTAAAAAAATCCCATACCTATTATTTTAGACCTTTAAAGGTCCTGTTTGGCCTATTGTGACGAGTTATTAACGTTTCATAACACCTATGTTTCCTGATGTTTGCAGGTATACCCTGAAGTGTTGAAGTATGGAAAAAAAAACTTACCGAGATATAATTTAGATCACTAATCTCTCTTTGAAAAGCGTTTTGACAGCGCAATCCTGATGAAGGTCAACCAAACAGTCACCAGAGACAGAAAGTGAGATCTTACCATTGTTAGGCTACAGGGTTTCTCCCTTCTCCTGCCTTCTCGGTTGTCTCTGGATTGAACCCTTCAAATGCAGCGCGCTGCAAAAGCCTTCTTAAAGAATGAAGTCTGAAGCCTGAAGCCTCAGTGCGTCCGCCGCTGTGAGGTAACCTGTCCCTCGTCACACATGAACAGGGGAATCTGCACTGCCTGCCTAATTAATATTTAGTGCGGTTTAAATGAGAAAATATCACTCTTGTCCTGGAGTATGCCAGATAGATGTCATTGTGAATGCAGCTTTAGAAGTGTGTTTTTTCTGATTTTCTAATAAGGGCTGAGGTAACACACCCCGAGGCATTGAGCACCGTGACACAGCAGGCAGCTAGGCCGGTTTATTGTGCAACTTTGTCAAGGCTGCAAGCAAATAGACAACAGGTAGTCTATGGTTGTAGGCGCACAGGGTGGTAGGATATTCCCATATAGACACCTAATCAAATACTCAGCATATTGCCACTGGTTGTTTTGTAGGCTATCTAATTATGCTGTTCACATATCATGGGCCATTCTATAACAAATGTTTTATGTTTCCTCATTTTGCAGGGCACCTCTCAGAATAACTTTTATCTGGCACAAGATCCCACTTTTAAAGGATATTCTTAAACTTCTTACACGTCTACAAACCTTTTATTCACACACACACACACACACACACACACACACACACACACACCTCTGACATGCTTCACATTCACAAACACATGCAAATACATTGCAAATGCATTCTCTCTGCGTGTCTCCCTTTCTCTGTGTCTTTCCCATGACTTATTAATGTGCCAGCAGCTGAAACCTGTCTCATTATCCACCCTATGAAAAATTTAGACATCGCCCTTTTCTTTTCTCATAGCAAACCGCGGGTGGGGGGGTTTGGAGGCAACGTATACAAATGATGTCCCTTATCACAACTATCACACAGAGGAGTGGAAGTCTAGTTTTTCTGGTTTGGAGTAAATTAAACAAGCAGATGATGAAAACAATACAGACATGTTAGAAAAAAAACTGGGAAAAATTCTGTCTTCACCTGTGCTAACTCCAATAATTGACCTGAATTAGCTCTAGAGCTTGTTATACACTGAGACTGCAAATGCGTGGGGAGAGTCACACAGAACAACTTTCATTGACTCGAATTATAATATGCAGTGTAATAAGAGGTTCGTTTTTTAGGCATTGGTTCATCCATGAGCTTTGCAGCATTGTGCCAAGAATCATTTTCAGCACGGCCCTGTGTTACATTCATACAGATACAGACATGCCTACCTGTCTCCTTTTGTAACACAGAGCAGTCTGCTGCTTTGTTGAGGGAGAGAAAGTTACTCATTTTCTGTATCCACCCAGATCCACCCAGATTTTTTCCTGCTTGGCGAGAGATTTGAATCTGGGGCCAAAGTGCAATGATAGAATGAGAATACCCTTTTTTTGTGCCATACGGCTCTTGGGTGCAGTTCTTTTAAGATCAGCAATTTTTAAGATCAGTCCCATGTATGAGAAACATCTGCCGATCTTTCTTCTACAGACTTTTCAAATATAGGATTGTAACTGATGTAAGGGTTTGTACTTTATAGCTGCCCAGTTTAGAATGAATGATGTTAGGACGGCCACACATTGGCTCTGACACTATAAGGGATGAAATTAGGCACATCATAGATACTGCATATGTAAAGAAAAAAAGCTGCTGGCAGGCTTGAGGAGTCAGGTGGATTTTCAAAAAAGAGGGTTTTATTTGCCCATAAATGAAGCAAACCATTTACAAAATATGTAACAAAGATCTGCGCTCTTTAAAGGGGTTACCTAAACAGAACTAAACTCAGGCTATAATAACATAAACGGAAGATGACTAAACAGACTAAACTGATTACAAAAGCTCACCACACAGGGGAACATATATAATGGCTGATGAGACCATTTCTCAAACAAATCGGTAACACAAAGAAACACACTACACAATAAAGTACAAGTAAAAGGAAACAGGGCAATTAGTCCATCAGTATTTCCAATATCCAATATTTAGTAATTAACCAAAACAAATATATACACAAACTAATATACTAAGAAAGAAACAAAATCTCTAAAGTAGAATCCCCCCCTAATCCCCCGTGATGTGGCAGGCACATGGTACATTCTGACTGGCCACTCCCTGTATTTAACAGCTCATTTAGGTGATGCATCTTTTGCTCTGGCTGGCGTGCCAAAATGTTGCTCTAACAGCAACGACCATCAGCACTGGTAACTCAAAGAAATAGAAACTAGAATGACTGAAGGCAAGTATATCTAAAGACAAACTAAAGTGTGACTGTACGGAGGTTAACTAAATGTGTGCACTACAAATAGCAACTAAAAAACATCAACATTTTCTATGAAATAAAAGCTATGTGTCATCATGTATGTTTGCTGCTGTGCATTATGTTAAAAGGTCAAAATGAAATGAGGAGAAAATTAACTATTAAGTGTACAATATAGAAAACTAAGGTGTGCAGGAAGGTAACAATCAGCTGTGTGGCCAGCAGGATCCCTTTACTGTAGGTTTTTCCTCATGAAACAATAAGGAAGCCAAAAAATATGTAAGAACAAGTCGAGTGTGTTCAAGACTTTAAAAGCTTTTAGTTGTAATAAATGACCTACATCCCCTCTACGTGCTACTAAACACCTGGCTGCAGAAAGAGAGCTGAAGAGACGTTGAGCTGGTGCAGTGAGTCATCAGCAGTTCCATTAGTTGTGTCTTTTAGCCCACATTAGCCAAGTCTGCTGACTGATGCGAAGAAGCTGCACTTATTCTCAGACAACATATCCAGCTGTCACCTTGGTTGTTTAACCCTCTTAAACCCATATGCCTAAAAAAGCAGGGGTTAATGTCGACTTGTAGATATTTTACAACATTGCCCTTGCTCAGATCATAACAACCTAATGCCACAAAATGTGTTGTGTCTTGTTTTCTTGCAACTCAAATATGTAATTGCGTTAGACTGACATTATCCTTTGAACACCCACCATCCCAGAGAATTTTCTGCTTCAAAAAACACTAATGTTTTCCCTTCTCCCTCCTCCGCCTCTCCCTCTCAGATATTTGTTGAAGCGTCATTGCAGTTCACTACCACGAGCCACAATGCCTACAGAGACCGCCTTGGGGCATTTAGGAAAAAGAGCAAATGGCAGACTTTCTGCATTGAATTGATATAACTCCATTGCCCCCTCTCTTGGTTGTTGATGCTCACTACATCCTTGTAGGAATCGGAAAAAACTTGTTTAGTGCTAAACTACTGAGGCATGTGGAGCCTGGAGTCGACAGCATGTCATTCCTGCATGTATAGACTGGGTGTGAATAAAGTTATGAGGCCACATTAAAGGAGAGCTAGATTGACATTCACACTGAGGTAGATGTACACACAGTTTCCTATTTAAAAAAAAACAACTACTCAGCTTTATTTGTCTTTGGGAACACACAGGGAATAGTTTGATTGAACACCCCCTCATTCAGAAGATAAATAAGAATGTGATTCACTGCTGCTCCCTCTTTTATTGCCATGCCATTAAGTCTTCCATCACCACAGCAACTATCTCTAATGATGTGTAAATAGTTTTAGTTGCCATTAAGAAATAAGGAGTAATGAATGTACCCTTTCTGCAGTGTTACCCCACAGGTCTCCTTGGGTCTTTCAGCTTGTTTGAGGGTAACACACCCACCAGAAGAGGAATCTTACACATTTTACTTGTAATAAGAAAGTCTACTTCATATGTGCTAATGTTTACATTACATAACCAGACATTCACCTGCCGTCTGCCCACTCTATTTTTCACTGTCTAAACTCTGCTGCTCCTCATTCAGCGCTAACTGCACACTGAATGATGCTTGCAATTAATGGCGCTTGGATCCATTTTCCTCCGAGACAAAGGCATAAATGCAGGAATATTTGGGCTATAATGTATTTTGCACTTAGTAAGAGGAAAAAAAGGAGAAAAAGGGTGAGGAAGAAAGAAAATTTGGCATGGCTTGTTTAATACCATGTGAGTTTTATAACTGATCTCGAGCACTATTCCACATGTCAGCTGCCATGACATTTCATTGGTAAGAAAAAAACTAATTGTAAAAATTTCACAAAAAAAATAGAGAATATAATTTCCCTGCTGGTGTGCTTGGTACAGAAAAAAGAGAACACTGACCAAATTGTAAAAGCCTTCCCTGCAAATAGTTCGGGAACTAGCTAATCATATTTCAGCCTGGTTCCACCTGCCTGCCTTTTTACGAACATGAGCTGTGTCAGTGCTTGAACATTTATTTTCCCTGACACGTCCTGTTAATGGGCTGTTTTTTCAAACGGCTGATTTGGTGGAGTCAGTGTCACGTTAATGTTGATAGACTCTCTGGCATTCCCAGCACATCCCTCCCATCAGCTAAATATATGTAGCTCGGGCATTTGCTGATGAATGACAATAAGAGCTAGAATGTGTTGTGTTGAGTGAGGAATAGTGGACCCAAACGCAGAGAGAGAGAGGCAGGCAGGAGCAGCGTAGAAACTCAAAGGTTTATTTCCTCAGAAAACCAAAAAGGCAAACAAGGAGTCCTGTGAGCTGCAGGCAAGAACTAATTCCAGGGAGAAAAAAGGAGAGACTGACGAAGACACACACTGACACGGGGAAATACAAAACGATCTGACACAAGACAAAGGGAACACAGGGGTTAAATACAAGAGGTAATGAACAAATGAGGGACAGGTGACACGACAGGTGAAACACATCAGGGTGGGGCAGGACAATCAACAAAGGCAAAAAGTAAAACCAGACATGACAGGACAGAAAACAGACTATCAAAATAAAACAGGAAACAGGAACCACTGACAAAAACCAGAAATCAACTAAACACAGAAACTTGACCACACAGAACACAGAACACAGGAATAAACCACACAATACACAATAAACGAGGAGATAACTAAACAGAAATATACAGAATATACAAACACAGGAAACATGAACAAATAAACAATAAAGACAACAGAAATGAACAAACAGGTAACAGAAATAACCTAAAACCATAACAGAATGTTCCTTCGCATAATCACCACCGGATGGGTCAAAGTAATTTAATTTGTTTTGACTGCAAATTTGATTTCTACATGAATTAAGACCCAGACCTGAGTGCAGCACTGCTTAGTACAACAGTTTTTATGTCTTATTTCCTATGTCAAATCTACCTAAACATTAAATATGTTACCAACAAATAAGAACAATTCCAAACATCACTTTAATTTATTCCTTTAACACAAGTGCTCATATCAATACAGACATTCTGCTACACTGTCTGAAGACTACAACCTGCATTCATTCATTTTTTGGCCACTTGAAACACCACATTGACATATTATCAACTTGAACTTGACATATGTTAGCAAATACTTTCTTTACATATCCACAAGGTACGGAGCAATGTAAACATTTATTTTGAGTCATTTCCTTGCAGCTCCAACTCCTAAAGGAAATGTGTGGCTCTTTAGTTGCTATATCCTCCACTATGTTCAGCTGGTCATTAATTTAGTCTGTGTGCCATTTGGTGTGGGCAGATAGTTACAGAGAGTTTATCAGAGATTCTGAAAACAGCTAGCAAAGCCAGTGGGGGAAGAGGGTAAAAGGCTTTGTGGCTCTTACAGTTGATAAAAATATTAATTAGAGCAGCTTCAAGTTCTTGTTTATTGATATTACCTCTGATAAAGCTTGATGAAATTGTAAATCTGAGTGTGATCTTATTGCACAATGTTAATGTTATGAAATGCCACACCACACCAGTGTTGATTTGACTGACCAAAACCATTTAGGCCTTATTTGGACAATACAAATCTTTTCTGATTCAAGAGATCTGTCTACAAAAGTATTATGTATATCACATTGTCATCCAAGGTCTTAGGTTACCTACCCCGTAATGATACGTTTGATTTTGTATTACTAATCCCACGGTTAAAGTACATTTCACCTTTTCTAATAGAGGGCACTTCATTTAAGAACAAACATTATTGAATTCCATGCTTTTAATCTGGCATCCGTGTCCTGTTGGGGAGATAATGTCCACTGTACGGAATTGCACAAGAAAGCAAGACAGCAATAATAGCAGAATGAATTGTACCAAGCATGTCTCCCTGGTGAGCCACTCTCCTCTCATTTTGTTCGGAAAGACATCTAGTCCAGGCACATTACAGTTGCATCCATTTCAGAATAGCCTAGTACTCAAAGTAAAGCATACCATTTGATAGGCAATTTTATATTCAGGAATAAATCTCATCTTATAACTGTGAGTTACACTTAGTATGGAATTGTGCCCTCTTGCTTGTTGATCTGCATGTATGCTCCCTGAAAAGGCTAAAACTCTCCAAGCAGAGACACTTTTTAGAAAAAGGTAGCTGTGTGGCAGGTGTGTGTGTGTGTGTGTGTGTGTGTGTGTGTGTGTGTGTGTGTGTGTGTGTGTGTGTGTGTGTGTTTCCCCATCAGATCACAAATGGCCATGTTAAAGGTAAGCTAATTTTACAATAACACTATGTCCATGCCTGTGATGTCTTTGTATAAACAGACTCAGTGGATGTCATGGTGAGCATCTTGAGAGTGAGACTGGCGCTCCAGTATGACATTGGGCTCATATAGCAGATCATCCTCTCCAAGTGTTGAACTGTGCTCCAAGTTCACAAAGTTAGGGATGTTGAAGTGGGAAAAGAAGGAACATTCTCTGTCTGTCTTACTGTCTTCCTCTATTAGTCCCGTGAGAGGTTGGTGTCCCTCAGCTTCCTCAACATCCTCTTCCATCTCGTCCATCCCAGAGGAGCTGGTACCTCTGGTCCGCTGCTGGGCTCGCGCCCCGCTGTGCTTTCCAACTCTCTCGTCCTCTGGATTTTGCTTCTCCTGACGCTGATCCTCCTCGTTAATGTAGAAATGAAAATAAGAACGAGACTCCGTTAGCAATGGACGAGAGAAGGCTTTGTCATTTTCATCCTGGGGAGCGCGGATGTCTACTAGACAGCTGCTTGGTGGATGGCGCTTTTCAGAGTCTGGGTTTCTGTTGAGAAAGAGAGATCACAGCAGTGAAGTGAGATTGAAGCAGGAAAATGTTTTGAAAATATCAGGGGCTTTTATTGTCATTTTAGTCCTGTATGAACCTGTAGCTTTTCTGTAGATTGCTTGTCTTTTCACAGTTTTTCTGTCTGGTAATTAATATAAAACCATCCCAGCACCCTGTCCTTAAAAAGACAACGAAGGGAAAAGACAGCCAGCCAATAAATGCCCTATTTCCTCTTGGATTAACCTCAGTGTCATACTCAACCTTTATCTAAGTGTTTTCTCTCCAACTCCCACTGCTGATCTTCACATGGGAAGGCAATGTGCCTATGGCTATATGAAGCTCGCATCAAAATCAAATAGCAGCTTTCCACAAAAGCACAATAAAGTCCTACATATGAGAACAACCACTGACCTACCCAAATTAAAATGTTCTTAATCTACTGTCAGAATAGCAAATGCATCCCTGTAGCTCATTGCAGTCCTGTCTCTCTGCCTACACAACAGGAGCTCACCCTCAGACATGAAAGCTGCCCCAGCTCTAAGATGAGATGAGAGCTGAAATACTGGAGCTCTCCTTGGTGCTGAAACTATCCCCATGGGGCCAGATGGAAGATGGGCCTGCTGTAGACCTGCTATTATACTCACTCTTGATGTGGCGCTCCTGTCTTTGAGAGCAGAGTGAGCACAAAGAACATGAAAATGACAAACACAGCAAGTCCAACCCAGAAGCCAATGACGATAGAGTCTGAAATGTCAGAGAAGAAAGAAAATCAGTTATCAGTTGATGAGTAAACCATCTCTCTTCACCTCAAAATGCTACACGTGCTGCATGAAAAATACTTCCATCATTTTGTTTATTGAGTAGCAAGTAGCGCATGTCACCAGCTGCAGCAATAAAGATATGTGCAGGGGCTAATGAGTCATTACTAATTAACAGCAGTAAAGGTAAGCAACCCTGTGAAAAACACACACACACACACACACACGCACGCACACACACACACGCACACACGCACGCACACACACACACACACACACACACACACACACACACACACACACACACACACACACACACACAGAAAGGCAGGAATGGAAGATTGTCTCAGTGCAGTTGTATTCAGCTTACATCTGTGCGCTTTGAGTCCCTCAAAAGACACGGGCTCCTCGTCGTCATAATATTCATACTGCCACACGTAGTCACTGCGACGTGTGCTGGTTTGGCTCCGGTTGTTAAAGTCGGACATTTCAAACCGATTTTACGTACCTGAATAGCAGAAAACAAATTAAATCGACCCAGCAAAAAAAGACACTATAGAAATGCACGATGTTTCTGTAAAGCCATAAAGTTTACAAACCTCAATCTCCAGGGATGTAAGCCTCTCCCTGTTGTTGAAAACAAGTATGCAGCCTGTGAATTCAGGGAATTCCGCAAACACCTCTCTATATTATGTCCGTCATCCACAACGCGCCAAAAAGGTGATGAAGAGCAGGGAAATCCATCGCTTTACCATTATGTCAAAACTCCATTCTTCCTCATGTGAGTCCTGTTAGCGAAGCAGCAGCCTTTTGGTACGCATCACCATCATCCAGCATCCTCTATACTATAGGCTCACTCACTCCCTGAGATACTGAGATTACACTGCAAAAAAAAAAATCTTAACCAGTCACGGAGTGCGGTGTTGGGGGCGAAGATGCTGCATGGTTTCCTTCAATAGGCTGAATGAGGAGGTGTTTCCAATGCAGCTCATTCTTTTTTAATTCTACTTTTTGAGGAGGGTTTATTTGTATTGAAACCAAGTATAATACTTAATTTGTACATACCATCAGTTGATCAGATGATTACCTTTACTATTTGTATGAGAGTGTGCTTGGGTGTGTGAAATATTGATATAATTTTGTGCATGTAAATATTTTACATATTTATGCACAAGGGTCTGAAAAATAAAAAAAAATGTAAAAGCCATTTAGTCTGAAGCTACATCTAAACTTTCAGTTTTATTTTTTATTTTTTTTAAGTTTATTTTTTTGGAGCTTTTCCCTATTTTTTCCATATTAACACGTCTGACAACGTACGACATTCGCATACACTGGCCATGCGAAAGCAGATTGTCTACCT
Source organism: Sander lucioperca (assembly GCF_008315115.2). Taxonomy (NCBI): domain Eukaryota; kingdom Metazoa; phylum Chordata; class Actinopteri; order Perciformes; family Percidae; genus Sander; species Sander lucioperca. The sequence goes on from NC_050191.1 coordinate 12,585,304, forward strand.
TTTACTCTGCAGTTGAAAATCATGGATGTAGCCTAACTGCCAGATTGCCAGTCCGCCTATGAGCCTATAAGTAGATAATACAGAAAATATTTTGGAGAAAGAATAACAACAGCGAAAAGTAAGACAAGGGATTTTGCTTGGAGCGACGATGAGGTGGAACTGTTACTGAACGGAATGTAAGCTTATCTAGCTAATAAGACTGACTGACGTGCATTGTCATTTTCAAAGGTCTCCGTTTTTGCACGCCCAGACTACAGAGCAAGTTTCCAAACTTAAATAGGGTCACCAGTTTTTTTCCAAATTTCTTTGTTTTAGGGGCATAGAAATGCCGTAGTAGTGCGGACGGGAGGCATAAACGTAGCAAAAGATATGTGTTTTTAAACGAAAACGTATTAGTGTGGATGTAGCCTGAGGATGTATTTGGGTTTGGTAATATAGTCACAGCTTTTCTCAATGCAGTTTCACTTGTTTCAATTACTCAATTAACCAATATTTATTTGTCACATTAAATCGTACGTGGTACAATTCAGCATCTTAAAACATAATAGGCTAAAGGGGATTCAAGTAGGCCTACTATCATTATTTCCTTTTTCTTTAAAAATAATGAATGATGTTGAAATGCAGAGAAAGACACAAGTGCCTGAACCCAACCTGCCAATTACAGCCAATCAGAGGGAATGCCTACTTCTGTCAACCCTCCCACTTTTACCTCTACTCTCAAATCTGTATGGATAATAACAATACCATACATTATGTATAATTATATTTTACAATATGACACACCACTTGATATGAGCAGACAAAAGCTAACTATTTACATAATAGAGAGTTAATCTGGAATGATTCATTAGTGGTGAGTGCCAGACTTACAGAGTTCGGGGAACCAATGAGACAGTTAAAATGAAGCAGCGTGATGTAAAATGAATTACCATAAATTATATAATCCTTATATTGGAAACACCTTGTTAGCTATTCATTCAGTCAGTTGCCTGACTTTGACTCATTCCTTGGTATTAAACAGTATAAATTGTGAAGTGTTACTGTGTCCACAATGTATGATATGGACAGTATGGACAGTGCATTATTTTTAAAGTTATTACACAAGAATACAATGTACTTTTCTGTTTTGTTTAAACAGATAATACAAGACGTACACCGATGGAAATAACCACAGTGCTGCCAATTTCTAATTTTAAAACTCCCCCAAAGCTAGCAGAATACATGAATCTATAATTAAAATATTCCACTTGTTTGATCTATTTCCCAAAATATGCCAGTGCTATCACACAAATGACATTAACACCGCACTTAAAAATAAAGCCATTTTATTGTAACATTGTCTGTAACACTGTAACAGTGTTGAGAGATTTGGGGAAGTTATTGGGCACTGTAACAAAATCAGTTGGTGAATCTTTCACAGAATATTCAATCAACTATTGAACTGCTGTCAAGAGACAACCCAAGTCTGTTTTTGAGCAATCAATTGCAACATCTCTGTTGGGTTTAGTGGTAGGTTTTGTGAAAGCCCCCAAGTGCAGTTCTATAATTTGCCACCCACCAAATCTCTTGAGGAAGCACTTTTCTAATTGGCCTGCCCTAAATCTTCATTTAAGCAACTGGCTTCATTAGTAGTCCTGCATTACTTATAATAATTAGAATCTTTGAAGTACCTCTTCAGCAGAGCCACTTCAGGCATCCATTCATTCACTGATGTGCCACCAAAATTACATTTCTCTGTCATAAAAATAATTCACCGTGAATGATCACAAATGCATACAATGCATTAAAATCCAGATGCTATGAGTGCCATGTGTATACTTTACTGTGTTCAAAAGTATCTCAGTGTTAATATTGTATGTAATATAGCTAGTTCTGTGTTGGTATCTTTGGCAAAAAACCCAGAAACGCATGTCTGAAAACTTCAGCTGTAAGGTGCCTTTTTAGCAGAGGTGGTACTGTTGTTGGTTATAACTATTTTATTAGCACCATCCATGGAATTTTAAACACAGTCCTGTTGCAGATCCTTCAAATTAAAGCCACAATGTGTAAGATTTAAAAACCCCTCATTTTGGCGTCATCTGGTGGTAGTATTAAGAACGGCACTGTGGCAGAGCTATTGCCAGACTATTCTGCAAAACCTGGAAGATCGTTTTTTGACTTTTTCTTATGTCAACAGTTCCAAAATGTTTCTTAAAATATCTGCACGTGTAAACTAGAGTATAGCTAATGTTTGGTAAAGATTGTTATGGCAAATAAACTATGGTAAAACGTTATGCCATCAGAAATCAGAAATCTGCTTTACTTGGAGCACTGAGAATTAAAATGATGATGTCATCTGGTGATGCTCTCTGATAATATTTGTTGAGTTATCAGATCCAAATTATTTGTTTGAATGAATTACTCACGTCTATATATCAGTGTGCCCATACCTCTGTAAAATCAGTGTTTTCATAGACTCCTACCTTTTGTCTCCAGATGACATCGTCGCCTCTTTCTAGTCTCTGCTGCTCAGCTAAAGGAGAGATTTGCTCAAATTAAGCTGTAAAATACTACAGAAATAGCAAAGGCTATTGTATTGAACTACAGCAGATATTTCCCCTTGAGGCCCAGAGCTTCGCAAAAGAAAAGAAAATCAAAGTTATCAGATGAAAAAAGCACCAAATATTATTGCTAGATTAATTTTATTAAAAGCTGGAATGGGTGGAAAAACTACATCAGAGCTTGCTGTCTGCTGTATTATGTCTCATATGTATCTGCATGTTATATTGTATATTTCAATGAAAGCAACCAGTTTCTAAAAGCTGTCCCATTGGGTGTGCTTTGGTCTGTTGCTTTGTTCTTCTCAAGCCATCTCAGTCATGGGGAGATTATGTTTTTATAGTAAATGTTGCGAAGGCTTTGATCTTAAGAAATGTGTCCAGTGGTAGCTGGCAGCAAAATGTTCAAAGTACTTGTTAGAGAGGAGTGAAAACACAACTGATATGTGCCGAATGCAGTTAGAATACCAAATGTAAAGAAGACCCCTCCGTATGCTGATCTTTTCTTGTGCACCTAGCCTTCTGCATATTAAGTTTATCAGGACTGAAATGAGTATTCCTTAATATCTGTATGCTAGCTCCTCATCTGCAGTTGGTCTCCACAGTTAGCCCTAGAGATGGAAGCAAGGAATCTCGATCCCACACCAAGCTTTGTTGTTTGAATGGTTGTATGAGCAGTTGTATGGTATCTGGAATAGAGTATCACAGTAGTAGATAATGGTTAGTTACCAGCAACAGTAAAATGGTCATACTGTATCAGTACAAAACCTTTAAACCACCATACTAGCTCAGCGTAGCATTAACATGTTACATTAGCGGGTGTGCTAGCATTAGCTTATCAGCACGTGTGCATGAAAATAGCAGTTTTGCTTAAACCTGCATACCTGATTTTTAGCCACTTGGGGGCAGTGGAAACTTTGTGAAAATGAACATTCACTCATTCATTTGTTAATTGCATCCTAATTCCCTTATGTATCTGGTACTGGGTTCATTCTCAGTGTCAACCTCTGCAGAACAGTCTCTACAAGTTTAGATTAATTAAGCCTGGGATACTGAGGCTTTCCTGTTGCACATCCAGTTTCACGTACAGGTACGGCATTCAAGCACACACTTAAACTCGTACTATTTCCCTTTTCTCGTATTACAACATCAACATCAACCTTTAAGACTCTCTCTGTCTTCTTTGTCATTTAAATTGACTCCCGTGTGTGGCATTTTTCAGTGCATCAGCTCTGATAGTTGAGCCTTTCAAATCTGTTTTTGTCAGCATAAACCCAAAACTGTGCTGCACATTGAGCAGTCGCGGAGGTTAATATTAGTGCAGAGCGAAAGGAAAAGACATCCGCACTGTCATCTTGACCCTCGCTGGGGGATTTACGTCTTTGGTCTCTGTGGTTGAGGGTCAGTGGCTGAAATGAAGATGACGGAGTAAGAAAGAACCAAAAAAGAGAGAGTAAAACAACGTTAACAATGCTTTTGTGGCATGCACAACCATACCATTATCTTGTAAGTTGTATTATTGTGGATCCATGTTTTTTATTTTTTTTATTTATTTATTTATTCGGGACAGTGCACATTAATGAACAATCTAACATTTCTGTACAGACTGTAAATGAGCCAGGTTATAGCATAAATGCTAATTTTCACCTGTAGTCCCGAGGCAGGAAAACAACAACATACAAGATAATGCAACACAAAAGAATATGACAATATACAATATCAAACAAGAAACACATTAGCACACATTCAGGCAGGTTATATTACATCAATAAGATTAGTCAAAATGATGACATAACTGGGAACTTTTAAGAAGTTGTTTAAGGTGCTTTTTAAATGTGCAGTAAGTTGGACATTCTCTAATGTTATGTTGTTGTTGTAATGTTAATGTTTCTTCAACTGAAAGCCATAAAAGCATAGCTGTATGTGCCATGGCACAGCCTCTTAGTTTCAGAGTTATTGAATTATTCTGTCATGTGTTTGCATTTGAATTTACAGTATTTCTTTCAGTTTTTCTTATATAATATTTGCTTCTACTTGTCCCTGTCAGAGGGTTTCCAAGGGAACCCTCTGGATTTTGATTAAGCCAGAGTCTGGATCAGTCTGACCTCTGCATATCCTTTTTTTCGGATCACAACTCAAAGCTAATAGAAACTCATGTAAACACACATAAACATGCACTGTGATACCTGAGATAAATGATAATAATAATACTAAATACGTTTGATTAAACTGCCACTTGGATGGATGATGCACTATTTTTACTGCAGCTCCATTGTTAATAACTTTCTTCAAGCCCTATGCTTTAGTAATCATTGATCATTTGGTATT